>NC_084566.2:16749124-16751624 GCF_033978685.3 Nerophis lumbriciformis
AAAATCCAACTCTGACCTCGCCAAGAATGTATGTGACCTACTGTCAGGGCTCAGTGGAAAATTGTGTTAAAAGGAGGAACAGTTAAAAGTACACAAATACATCAAGATACTGGACAATGAATATGACATCATCTCGACTGCAAGAAAAATGAAAGAAACATGCAAATACTGATGCAGTCTGATGAAACAAAGCTATCCACAAATAACTACAACAACACTGCAATAATGACACATTGCAACACTGGTGTCTTTTTAAAAATGTAGCAACACTGCAGCAACAATACATTTCAATCAGGTGATATTATTTTATGTAACATGTTCAAAACAAATAATACTCCGCTCATGTACAATATGAAAAAGCATTAAAGCCCTTAAAGTGAAGTTATTGCTTGATGACAAACGTTATCAGGGTAAAAAGATAGCAAGTGTATGGTTAAAGTCCACAGTGATATAGGGTAAGTTCAAAAGTCTAATAAGGGCAGAAAACCAAAAGGCCAGATAAAATAAACATATAGCTCTTGGGGATTCTTACTTTGCATTGTCCCGTTTAAATAAACAAAGTTAAATGTGCGTTAGGCACACCTGCACATCAATCTAATTAGATCCTACTGACATGTATACTTAATTACCCTGGCTGCAGTGGTGTGCAAGTGCACTGCATTTAACTGAGAGGTTGAGTTGAGTTGAGTTTGAGTTTATTTGGAACATGCGTGCATACAACATGATACATCACAATTTCCAGTTTCTCTATTCAACATGTTCGAAAAGGAGTAGGAAGAAGGAGCGTTTATTTAATCCTACCCCTTTTCCTTTACATAGCAGTTGCTAAAACTTTTGTTCACTTCCTGTTCTCCATTTATTCACAATATCCTCCATAAGTAATACCAATAAATAATAATTGGTGAAGTTATATTTCATATGGTGAGATGAGTAAGATTATCCTGAAAATGAATGGATGGATGAGATCAATTCAGAATGTGTATCATGGTTCTTCTTTGTACTTTGTAAACACTTTAAGTTCTTGAAGTGGATCATATTAGTACATTGTTTGATTTATTTGCTTAATCCATTCCATAATTTAGTTCCACATACTGATATACTGAAGGTCTTAAAGTGTTGTATGTGCATACAAATGTTTTAAATTAAATTTTTCTCTAAAATTATATTTCTCCTCTTTTGTTGAGAAGAATTGTTGTACATTCTTGGGTAGCAGGTTATAGTTTGCTTTGTGCATCATTTTAGCTGTTTGCAAATTCCCTATATCGTGGAATATTTTGATTCAATAAATAAAGGGTTTGTATATCAAACATTATGTATTATTCTAACTGATATTTTTTGTAACACCGTTGATGAATGAAGTGTACTTTTGTAGTTATTTCCCCATATTTCTGCACAATAACTAGCGTATATAATATTAGGTGTCCCTAATATTCTGTCCTTCATGTATTAAATATGGCGACCAAAATATTTTTGATCAAAACTTGCTCGCTAAAGCATGACTCATGTTGTTTGTTTTTTTAATAAAGTTTGCTGGGCACACCCCTACACGAATACAACTGCTTAAAAAATGGGGTTAAAATTGTGTCATTTAAAAATGTGTGTTTTGATGTCAGCAAGCGTCGCATGCGGTTCAATAACTTCCGGTCCAAAACAACGCGCAGTAAATAGTCGACGCCTGCGATTAAAAAGGTAATATTAGTCAAACTCACCGGCATATTAATACGCAGACTTCTCTTCCTCTTGGGCAGCTTTTTGGAGCCTCCCTTGCCGGACTCCATCACCGTGCTTCCCATTTTCCCTGCGAATAAAGGGCTGAATCACGGCTGCAGTCTGCCAACAACAAACCTCCTCCTCGCTTTAACAACACTGGCGCCGTGCGTGCCACCAGGAAGTAGGCGGGGCCATACAGCAGAAAGTAGGCGGGGCCATACACGAAGGCAGGGCACGCGTCGACAAATGGCTTTCGACGGCGTGATGTCTGCAGGCGTTACGGTACTTTCTCTTTCTGACACCCGCTGAGGGAAAAACGCAGCTTAAATTGAGGTACGTTGTCATAATAATGTAAGGAAACTCACGTCACGGTGAAGACTGAATGGCGGGCAGACGTCCGACCTTGCAGAGCATCATCACACCAACCTTGAAGTTATTTTTTGTCCAGATTGTGAGGCACCGTTGAAGAAGATAGCAGTGTCATCAAAACATATTTTGCAAGACTTTCAAGGACGATTCTCACATTGGACACCTGCACAGTCTACAAAAAAACTAAACAATACCCAACATGCTCATTTTAAACTCCAGGAGGTTGTTCAAATTCAACCAAATGACAAAAAATTTAAGCTACACAAAAAGTACCTGATAATGTTTCCCACTTTATCGTTATGGTATTAGTCAGGCCTGGGCAAATATTTTGACTCGGGTGGCCAAATTTAGAGAACAAAATGTGTCTGGGGGCCAGTATATCTATCTATGTATACATATATAAATAAATAAATGATAAATG
>NC_084566.2:16756624-16759124 GCF_033978685.3 Nerophis lumbriciformis
GTTATATTGACAGATAGACCTCATGTTGATATAGAGATTAAAAACTTGAATAATAATTAAAATAATAATACTGAATAATGACACATTTTTAATATTTTTTTGACCAAAACCCTTTGGGGTCCCCGGGATCAAGCCTGAGTGGAGGCCTAAATGCATATTTTTTATACATTCATTGTATTGGTTTTTAAAATAAATGGCCCCCGCTTGCTTTGATTTTTCAGTGTGTGGCCCTCAGTGGAAAAAGTTTGGACACCCCTGGTCTATAGTGTCATGTCATTCAAGTCCTGCACTGACAACGGAGGATCTGGAATCCGTTTCTCCAGCTTTGAACTACTTTGTCCATATTGTCATTTTTTACGTTTCCGCCTGATAACTACTGAAGGTAAACCTTCTTAGCACCATTTTGATGATGCTATTTAGGATGCCCCATGTTGCTTGCATCTTGTTTTTGCACATTTTGTGCCGATTTTCTGCTTATTTTGATCTTTGTGCTATGCATTTTCTATACAAAGTATTCTTCTTGTTACAACAGTCCATTTGTCTTCCATTGGTTGATTCTTCTTATTTAGCTTCTTACTAAGTTGTTTCCATGGACAATGTTTGTCATAAAGTATCACAAGGGATTAATCTACATCATTTTCTCTGAATACATGATTTGGAAAGTCACACACCTTTCTTTTTACAAGGTCTCACACTTGACATTGAAGGGTAGAGCACAAAACAAGCATGAAGTCGAAGGAGTTGTCTGTAGACCTCTAAGACAGGATTGTCCTGAGGCACAAATTTCGGGAAGGGTACAGAAAAATATCTGCTGCCTTGAAGGTCCCAATGACCACAGTGGCCTTCATCATCCATTGGAACCTCCAGGACTCTTCTAGAGCTAAACTGAGTGATCTGGGGAGAAGGACCTTAGTCAGGGAGGTGACCAAGAACCTCTTTCTGAGCTGCAGCATTCCTCTGTGGAGAGACTAGAACCATCCAGAACAGGGGTGTCAAACTCAAATACAGAGTGGGCCAAAATTTTAAACTGAACAAAGCCGCGGGCCAAGGTTGAACAAATTAACCTTTTAATAGGGACCCAAACAAGTTTTGTATTGCATATTGAACAAGCAAGGCTTATATAACTTTATAGTGACATGCAAAATCGAGTTTCAAATAATAATAATAATAATTCAAAAATATCAATGGCATATCAAATAAAATTTTAATTAAAATTGAATGTCTCTTTTCTATTTGAAGCCTTCTGAGGTAAATATCAAAATAAACTTTTTCCACAGGCTAATAATAAATTTGAAAATAAAATAACAATAATGAATGAATCAAACATTCAAGCCTTGAAGTTGCAAGAGAAAGGTGGGGCAGGGTTTGGTGGTAGTGGGAGGGTTGTATATTGTAGCGTCCCGGAAGAGTTAGTGCTGCAAGGGGTTCTGGGTATTTGTTCTGTTGTGTTTATGTTGTGTTACGGTGCGGATGTTTTCCCAAAATGTGTTTGTCATTCTTGTTTGGTGTGGTTTCACAGTGTGGCGCATATTTGTAACAGTGTTAAAGTTGTTTATGCGGCCTCCCTCCGTGTGACCTGTATGGCTGTTGATCAAGTATACATTTGCATTCACTTATGTGTGTGTAGAAGCCGCATATATCATGTGATAGGGGCCGGCACGCTGGTTGTATGGAGGAAAAGCAGACGTGACGACAGGTTGTAGAGGATGCTAAAGGCAGTGCCTTTAAGGCACGCCCCCAATACTGTTGTCCGGGTGGAAATCGGGAGAAATTTGGGAGAATGGTTGCCCCGGGAGACTTTCGAGAGGGGCACTGAAAATAATACCGGCGGGCCGGCTCTAATGTTAATTTGATATTGCCTCAAGGGCCAAATGAAATTACACGGCGGGCCAGAGTTTGACACCTATGATCCAGAAGAACAACCATCTCTACAGCAATCCACCAATCAGGCCTGTATGGTAGAGTGGTCAGATGGAACCCATTACTTTGTACACATTTTTACAAAATTCACCTGAAAGACTCTCAGACCATGAAAAACACAATTCTGAACTCTTTGACGTAAATGCCAGGCATGATGTTTGGAGGAAACCAGGCACTGCTCATCACCAGGCCAATACCATCCCTACAGTGAAGCATGGTAGTGGCAGCATCATGCTGTGGGGATGGTTTTCGGCGACAGGAAGTGGGAGACTAGTCAGGATAGAGGGAAAGATGAATGCCTGCCCTGGATGAAAACCTGTTCCAGAGCACTCTTGAACTCAGACTGGGGCGACGGTTCATCTTTCAGCAGGACAACGACCCTAAACACCAAGATATGAAAGGAATGGCTTCAAGACAATACTGTAAATATCCTTGAGTGGCCCTGCCAGAGCCCAGACTTGAATCCCATTGAACATCTGTGGAGAGATCTGAAAATGGCTGTGCACTGACTTCCCATCCAACCTGATGGAGCTTGAGAGGTGCTGCAAAGAGGAAATGATCAAACTGCCCAAAGATAGGT
>NC_084566.2:16761624-17034124 GCF_033978685.3 Nerophis lumbriciformis
AGAGGCACAGGATCCACGTTGCCTGAAGTCTAGTGTAAAGTTTCCACCATTAGTGATGGTTTGGGGTGCCATGTCATCTGCTGGTGTCGGTCCACTCTGTTTCCTGAGATCCAGGGTCAACGCAGCCGTCTACCAGCAAGTTTTAGAGCACTTCATGCTTCCTGCTGCTGACCTGCTCTATGGAGATGGAGATTTCAAGTTCCAACAGGACTTGGCGCCTGCACACAGCGCAAAATCTACCCGTGCCTGGTTTACGGACCATGGTATTTCTGTTCTAAATTGGCCCGCCAACTCCCCTGACCTTAGCCCCATAGAAAATCTGTGGGGTATTGTGAAAAGGAAGATGCAGAATGCCAGACCCAAAAACGCAGAAGAGTTGAAGGCCACTATCAGAGCAACCTGGGCTCTCATAACACCTGAGCAGTGCCAGAAACTCATCGACTCCATGCCACGCCGCATTAACGCAGTAATTGAGGCAAAAGGAGCTCCAACCAAGTATTGAGTATTGTACATGCTCATATTTTTCATTTTCATACTTTTCAGTTGGCCAACATTTCTAAAAATCCCTTTTTTGTATTAGCCTTAAGTAATATTCTAATTTTGTGACACACGGAATTTTGGATTTTCATTTGTTGCCACTTCAAATCATCAAAATTAAATGAAATAAACATTTGAATGCATCAGTCTGTGTGCAATGAATAAATATAATGTACAAGTTACACCTTTTGAATGCAATTACTGAAATAAATCAAGTTTTTCAAAATATTCTAATTTACTGGCTTTTACCTGTATATATATGTATGTGTGGGAAAAAAAATCACAAGACTACTTCATCTCTACAGGCCTGTTTCATGAGGGGGTTCCCTCAATCATCAGGAGATTTTAATTGGAGCATTCACATACCATGGTTTATATAGGGCACAGAGTGGGTGGGTACAGGCTGGTGTAGGGGCGTGGTGATTGGCTCATGTGTTACCTAGGAGGTGTTTCCGTCTGTGGCGGCATGCTGATACAATTTCGCTGCGCTTGTTGAGGGATGACAGGTCTGGACGGTATATGATAAACAGTTTCTCTTTTAAGCATAGGTTGCATCTTTTATTACCACTATTGTAAGGTGTGCTGGATGCAAGAATTTGCCATGTTATTGAATATTCAACATTATTGTCTTTGAGGTCCCAAATGTGTTTGCCGAGTTCTGTGGTATTCCGCAGGTTTTGGTTCCTGAAAGAAGCCTTGTGATTGTTCCATCTGGTTTTAAACTCTCCCTCGGTTAATCCTACATATGTGTCGGATGTGTTAATGTCCTTGCGTGTTACCTTAGATTGGTAGACAACTGATGTTTGTAAGCACCCCCCGTTGAGAGGGCAATCAGGTTTCTTGCTGCAGTTACAGCCTTTGTTGGTTTTGGGGTCGCTCTGTCTGGGGGCCGACGGCTCATTTGCAATTGTTTTGTTGTGGTTTGAGATAATTTGTCGTATATTGTTCATACAGCTGTAGCTCAATTTAATGTTGTTCTTGTTGAATACTTTTCTTAGGCTGTTGCCTTTGGGAAAGTGTTTGTCAATCAGAGTGAGGAATTTGTGGCCAATGTTAGTTGAGACGTTTTTGCTGTATGGGGGGTTGTACCAGATGATGTTGTTTCCTTTTCTGTTCTTTTTTGGTTGGTTTCCTGGCGTGGGTTCATAGGTGAGGGTGAAATTGTATCCGCTTTCATCAAGGGCTTTTTGGTACGGGGGGGTTGCTTGGTCAAATTCAGCTTTGCTAGATGACAGCATCGATAGCCTTTTATTAATTCCGGTAGGTATTCTTTTCGTGGTGGTGGGTGGATGGTTGCTGTCATGGTGCACGTATTGGAGTGTTGTGTTGGGTTTCGTGAATGGTTGGTAGCTGTTATTTCTCAGGTTGAAAGTGACGTCAAGGAAGTTGACGGTTTGCTTGTTGGCTTCAATCGTGATCCGTAGGCCGTTCTCTTTGAAAATTTGGCATATGCGCTTCTTGGTATTCTCGCTGCTCCTTGGCGAGGCGCGACACACTGCCAGTCCGTCATCACGGTAAATACCAAGGTTCAGGTTGAGGCTAGCGAGCTGGGAGAGGAGGAAACTCCCAACGAGTTCACACGTTTCTGCTCCGTCAAAACTTCCCATAGTGACGTCAAATGTTGCATTGTTCTTTTTTTGCCATGGTGTACTGTTGTGGATGAGAATGGAGTTTTTTGCGTGGATGATGATGTTTCTTTCGTTGCCTGTGATTGAGTCGTAGTCTGAGGCGAAGTCTAGTGCTTGAGTCAGTAGGTCTTGCGTGATGGAAGGGTAAAATTATTCGATATCGAAGGAGATAAAGTTGTGCTGTTGTTTGTCTTGGATGTTGTTGAACCATTTGATTACTGCTGCTGTATTTCTCCATTGGTTGAGTGGTGTTTTGTCCTTGATTTTTGTGTTGACTCTGTCCAGGATTATTTTGCTGATTATATATACTCCGCTCCAAATTGACATTTGTTGAGCACTGTACGACGATCAGAAATGGAAAAATTCATCATCGACTACTCCACGAAGAACATTCCCATACCCGCGCAGAATGACTACAAGCTAAGGCTCATAGAAAAGACGGAACACTTCCTAAGAAGGATGCGGTGGAAAGCACATTTTTTCCTCCACCCTGAAACAAGAGGAACGCAAAAGAAAACTTACGGATTCAAATCTACCAAGAACCCACCCACAGTTGAGGAACTAAAGGATTTTGAGAACGACATGCTCAAATTGATACAATCAGTCAAATTCAAGCCAGTCCGCAATCCACTCCTCACCAAGCTGAAAAATGACAAGGAGCGCATCAAGAAAGTAAACAACCTCATCATAGCTGCCGATAAAACCACAAACTTCTACAGAATGGACATACCAGAACATAACACCTTACTGGACAGAAGCATCACCAAATCATACAAAAAAGCACAACCCAACACCTTACAGAACATCCACCTGGAAAATAAAAGGATTGCGGCTGAACTGGACATTGAGGACAGGGTGGACGCCACAGCCAACAAGGAAGCCTTCATCACATTGAAGGACCACAAACCCAACTTCGCAAATAACCCAACATGCCGACTAATAAACCCAACTAAATCTGAAATAGGAAAAATCAGCAAAATAATCCTGGACAGAGTCAACACAAAAATCAAGGACAAAACACCACTCAACCAATGGAGAAATACAGCAGCAGTAATCAAATGGTTCAACAACATCCAAGACAAACAACAGCACAACTTTATCTCCTTCGATATCGAAGAATTTTACCCTTCCATCACGCAAGGCCTACTGACTCAAGCACTAGACTTCGCCTCAGACTACGACTCAATCACAGGCAACGAAAGAAACATCATCATCCACGCAAAAAACTCCATTCTCATCCACAACAGTACACCATGGCAAAAAAAGAACAATGCAACATTTGACGTCACTATGGGAAGTTTTGACGGAGCAGAAACGTGTGAACTCGTTGGGAGTTTCCTCCTCTCCCAGCTCGCTAGCCTCAACCTGAACCTTGGTATTTACCGTGATGACGGACTGGCAGTGTGTCGCGCCTCGCCAAGGAGCAGCGAGAATACCAAGAAGCGCATATGCCAAATTTTCAAAGAGAACGGCCTACGGATCACGATTGAAGCCAACAAGCAAACCGTCAACTTCCTCGACGTCACTTTCAACCTGAGAAATAACAGCTACCAACCATTCACGAAATCCAACACAACACTCCAATACGTGCACCATGACAGCAACCATCCACCCACCACCACGAAAAGAATACCTACCGGAATTAATAAAAGGCTATCGATGCTGTCATCTAGCAAAGCTGAATTTGACCAAGCAACCCCCCCGTACCAAAAAGCCCTTGATGAAAGCGGATACAATTTCACCCTCACCTATGAACCCACGCCAGGAAACCAACCAAAAAAGAACAGAAAACGAAACAACATCATCTGGTACAACCCCCCATACAGCAAAAACGTCTCAACTAACATTGGCCACAAATTCCTCACTCTGATTGACAAACACTTTCCCAAAGGCAACAGCCTAAGAAAAGTATTCAACAAGAACAACATAAAATTGAGCTACAGCTGTATGAACAATATACGACAAATTATCTCAAACCACAACAAAACAATTGCAAATGAGCCGTCGGCCCCCAGACAGAGCGACCCCAAAACCAACAAAGGCTGTAACTGCAGCAAGAAACCTGATTGCCCTCTCAGCGGGGGGGTGCTTACAAACATCAGTTGTCTACCAATCTAAGGTAACACGCAAGGACATTAACACATACGACACATATGTAGGATTAACCGAGGGAGAGTTTAAAACCAGATGGAACAATCACAAGGCTTCTTTCAGGAACCAAAACCTGCGGAATACCACAGAACTCAGCAAACAAATTTGGGACCTCAAAGACAATAATGTTGAATATTCAATAACATGGCAAATTCTTGCATCCAGCACACCTTACAATAGTGGTAATAAAAGATGCAACCTATGCTTGAAAGAGAAACTGTTTATCATATACCATCCAGACCTGTCATCCCTCAACAAGCGCAGCGAAATTGTATCAGCATGCCGCCACAGACGGAAACACCTCCTAGGTAACACATGAGCCAATCACCACGCCCCTACACCAGCCTGTACCCACCCACTCTGTGCCCTATATAAACCATGGTATGTGAATGCTCCCATTAAAATCTCCTGATGATTGAGGGAACCCCCTCATGAAACAGGCCTGTAGAGATGAAATAGTCTTGTGATTTTTTTTCCCACACATACATATATTGCGCTCTACTACGGTATCGAGCACTATTTTTTGGATAACCTTATTAAGACATATATATATATATATATATATATATATATATATATATATATATAAGGCTATAAAATAGTCCAATGATTGGCTGAAACACTGATTTCCAGTTTAACATTAAAAACACACACTCAAAAAATATATATATTTTTCCCCTTTAGGAAAGTCTATCTTTAAAACTACTTCAGCCCGAAATAGTAAATACACATGTCGAGTATCGGTTACATTTGGGGCAACTTTAAGATTTAAAGACACCAATAGGTTTACATAACTTTAAAACAAATCAAAATAAAAGGAACACACCCATTTTTACACCTAATACTTCAAAAGAAAGAAATTGGTAGCAAAGAGTGTGAAATGATGCTTTGAATGGGGGAAAAGCGCCATCTGGTGGACATATATAAAACATTTAATTAGAAATCATGTGGTCTGAATTGGGAAAAAAATGTAAAAGGTTTGCAAATCACATTTTCAAATGTTTTACTGGGACATGAGGAACAAATGTGTCTGTGCGCACCGTTGACATTTCAGACGGACAATTAAAAAATAATCTGGCATAAAGTGGCTTGGAATTTTTAAAAGTGTATAAATTCCATTAAAAAAAAAAGAAGAGGATCTTCTATTGGGCAAAACAAGTGTTTCCTGTATTGATTAAAGATAATAAATATATAGGACTCTTGAATGGCTATGCAAACATACACAATATGTTAACATGTAAAATAGTTTATTTTTGTAAATGTTTCTAAATTCAATTCCACAAACTCCAAACCCCATACTCTGTACACTTCAAAAGGCATTTTCAAAAAACAGAAAAAAAGGAAGGGGAAAAGAAAAGAAAAATAAACAAAACGGGACTACTTTACACGACCAAGGAAATGTAGCACAAACACACTGGCAGGATGATGTCATATACAAGAGAAGAAAAATAGTCAAGAAACAATTTTGTTACAACCATTCATTGAGAAAATATATACAATTGAGCCTTCGGAAAGTTAAAAAAATACATGCCATATACATTACAAGTTCTAAGACTGTCTCCAAAATTGTTTTTTTCTTACAGTCGACTTGAAATTGTGCACGCAAAAAACTCTTCCGTTTCTACGCATGTGACTTGTGACGTGTCCGTATAAGAAATAGTTCTGGATAAAGACAACATGTTTTCTATCCAAAGAGAAAGACAAGCGACGGATGTAAAAATTCCCCCGTGATTCTTTCTGTCACACACACTTACATACATACACACACACACGCACACACACTTGTCTAACTCATCATGATTAGACGCTGTTTAAAAGCAACATTAAAACAACAGCTAATATACGTCGGTGCTCCTATTTGTGTTAAAAAGTAGTTTTTTGGGGGGTGTTTAAAACTTCATTCACAGTTGTTTAAAATCAAACCTGATTAACAGCACACTTACTTGACGAGTTCCTTCTCGGATTCGGTAATCGATCATTGGTTAGGTTAGTCAACAAAAATAGTCTTCTCTCGGCGAGTGGTTAAAGGACGTGTGAGTCACAAAAACACTACAGCTACAATACCTTACTCTTACAACAAAAATACTTTGTGAATTATTGTGGTTATATTACAAATTCTGTACAGAATAATCATAATATATACTCTCAAAAACAGAAATAACGCTCCATCTTAAATAAATTTCAATGACGAACAGAACGGGGGAGGGGGAGAACAAATGTAACACCCAACATCGAGAAGGTTAAGGTAGTATTTGGTCGGTTATTCCTATACTTTTCTTTATGTACATTTTATACAAAAAAAGGTAACAGCATGTCTTCTGTTGTCAGTGATCTCGCCTTCTTCAGCTCGTGGTTTGAAGAATAAAATCCATTCACGCAGTAATAAATACAAAACCTCTCCACACACGTCACATGACAATGATAAAACTGACTCATGGAATCAAGTATTTTTTACGTTTTTTGTGTGTCTGTGTGGGTTTTTTTTGTCGGTTTTTCATTTTTGTTTTTTTTTAGTGCAAGTTAATATTCCCTTCGCAGTATTCATTGCTGTACATTCCTCATTCAGTGATGTCTACATTTAGTCGTACATTATGACACACACACACACACGCACACACACACAAAGGGCCTGCCCTTAGTAAGCAATAAGGCCGCACCCCGCACAGTGCTTTCTCATTCGTTGGTGAAGTCCACACCAGACACACACTTACAGGTAGAGCGAGGAGGCGGGGCTTATTACAGCCTCACTCCCACATATGGCACAAGTCGCGTCCTGCTACTGTGTACCACTAATGAGCCAAAACCTCTTCCGTGTGAAGTCGGTCACATCGAAAAACACTGGAAGCAGGGGAATGCGTTTAGGGTTTGTCAGCCTCCTCCGTTTCTTCCTTCAGTTGATCCATTTCCGGCATTCCGGCGCTCCGCAGTGGCAGGCGACCTTGTGCCCGCCGCCGCAGACGGGGTCGAAATGGTGGTCGAAAAACAACTGGAGAACAAAAAAGCAAACTTTTGTCACGCTTCCTGTTGAAAAAACAGAACTTCACCGGCATGTGTGGATAATTAACAGTTTTTTTTTTTTAGATAAGAGCTAACACTTGGCTTGTTGTTCCGCTTTAAAGGGAAACTGCACTTTTTGGGGGGAATTTTTCCTATCATGTACAATCATTATGAAAGAACACACGTCTTTTTTTTTTTTTTTTAGGATTTCAAAGATGATAGAAACAATGTGGCTAATGCAAGTCACCGCTGTAGCCTTCAAAGTCCTCTAAAACAACTTCAAAACCCTCCAACAACTTTGGCATACACACAGCAAGTATATATACAAAACCCAAAACCAGTGAAGTTGGCACGTTGTGTAATTCGTAAATAAAAACAGAATACAATGATTTGCAAATCCTTTTCAACCTACAAACCCCGTTTCCATATGAGTTGGAAAATTGTGTTAGATGTAAATATAAACGGAATACAATGATTTGCAAATCATTTTCAACCCATATTCAGTTGAATATGCTACAAAGACAACATATTTGATGTTCAAACTGATAAACATTTTTTTTTTGCAAATAATCATTAACTTTGATGCCAGCAACACGTGACAAAGAAGTTGGGAAAGGTGGCAATAAATACTGATAAAGTTGAGGAATGCTCATCAAACACTTATTTGGAACATCCCACAGGTGTGCAGGCTAATTGGGAACAGGTGGGTGCCATAATTGGGTATAAAAACAGCTTCCCAAAAAATGCTCAGAATTTCACAAGAAAGGCTGGGGCGAGGTACACCTCTTTGTCCACAACTGCGTGAGCAAATAGTCAAACAGTTTAAGAACAACGTTTCTCAAAGTGCAATTGCAAGAAATTAAGGGATTTCAACATCTACGCTCCATAATATCATCAAAAGGTTCAGAGAATCTGGAGAAATCACTCCACGTAAGCGGCATGGCCGGAAACCAACATTGAATGACCGTGACCTTTGATCTCTCAGACGGCACTGTATCAAAAACCGACATCAATCTCTAAAGGATATCACCACATGGGCTCAGGAACACTTCAGAAAACCACTGTCACTAAATACAGTTGGTCGCTACATCTGTAAGTGCAAGTTAAAGCTCTACTATGCAAAGCCAAAGCCATTTATCAACAACATCCAGAAACGCCGCCGGCTTCTCTGGGCCCGAGATCATCTAAGATGGACTCATGCAAAGTGGAAAAGTGTTCTGTGGTCTGACGAGTCCACATTTCAAATTGTTTTTAGAAATATTCGACATCGTGTCATCCGGACCAAAGGGGAAGCGAACCATCCAGACTGTTATCGACGCAAAGTTCAAAAGGCAGCATCTGTGATGGTATGGGGGTGCATTAGTGCCCAAGACATGGGTAACTTACACATCTGTGAAGGCACCATTAATGCTGAAAGGTACATACAGGTTTTGGAACAACATATGCTGCCATCTAAGCGCCGTCTTTTTCATGGACGCCCCTGCTTATTTCAGCAAGACAATGCCAAGCCACATTCAGCACGTGTTACAACAGCGTGGCTTCGTAAAAAAAGAGTGCGGGTACTTTCCTGGCCCGCCTGCAGTCCAGACCTGTCTCCCATCGAAAATGTGTGGCGCATTATGAAGCGTAAAATACGACAGCGGAGACCCCGGACTGTTGAACGACTGAAGCTCTACATAAAACAAGAATGGGAAAGAATTCCACTTTCAAAGCTTCAACAATTAGTTTCCTCAGTTCCCAATCGTTTATTGAGTGTTGTTAAAAGAAAAGGTGATGTAACACAGTGGTGAACATGCCCTTTCCCAACTACTTTGGCACGTGTTGCAGCCATGAAATTCTAAGTTAATTATTATTTGCAAAAAAAAAAAAAAAGTTTATGAGTTTGAACATCAAATATCTTGTCTTTGTAGTGCATTCAATTGAATATGGGTTGAAAAGGATTTGCAAATCATTGTATTCCGTTTATATTTACATCTAACACAATTTCCCAACTCATATGGAAACAGGGTTTGTATATGCAAAGACAAGTTATGTAATGTTCGAACTGAGAAACAAACATTTTTTTTTTGCAAATAATCATTAACTTACAATTTAATGGCAGCAACAAATTGCAAAAAAGTTGGCAAAGGGGCATTTTGACCACTGTGTTACATGGCCTTTCCTTTTAACAACACTCAGTAAACGTTTGGGAACTGGGAAGACCAATTTTTGAAGCTTTTCAGGTGGAATTCTTTCCCATTCTTGCTTGATGTACAGGTTAAGTTGTTCAACAGTCCGGGGTCTCTGTTGTGGTATTTTACACTTCATAATGTGCCACACATTTTCAATGGGAGACAGGTCTGGACTACAGGCAGGCCAGTCTAGTACCCACACTCTTTTACTACGAAGCCACACTGTTGTAACACGTGCAGAATGTGGCTTGGCATTTTCTTGATGAAATAAGCAGGGGCGGCCATGAAAAAGACGTTGCTTGGATGGCAACATATCCATCCATCCATCCATTTTCTTCCGCTTATCCGAGGTCGGGTTGCGGGGGCAGCAGCCTTAGCAGGGAAGCCCAGACTTCCCTCTCCCCAGCCACTTCGTCCAGCTCTTCCTGTGGGACCCCGAGGCGTTCCCAGGCCAGCCGGGAGACATAGTCTTCCCAACGTGTCCTGGGTCTTCCCCGCGGCCTCCTACCGGTCGGACGTGCCCTAAACACCTCCCTAGGGAGGCGTTCGGGTGGCATCCTGACCAGATGCCCGAACCACCTCATCTGGCTCCTCTCGATGTGGAGGAGCAGCGGCTTTACTTTGATTCTCCCCCCCGGATGGCAACATATGTTGTTCCAAAATGTACCTTTCAGCATTAATGGTGCCTTCACAGATGTGTAAGTTACCCATGCCTTGGGCACTAATACACCCCCATACCATCACAGATGCTGGCTTTTGAACTTTGCGCCTATAACAGTCCGGATGGTTCTTTTCTTCTTTGGTCCGGAGGACACGACGTCCACAGTTTCCAAAAACAATTTGGAAATGTGGACTCGTCAGACCACAGAACACTTTTACACTTTGCATCAGTCCATCTTAGATGAGCTCGGGCCCAGCAAAGCCGGCGGCGTTTCTGGATGTTGTTGATAAATGGCTTTCGCTTTGCATAGTAGAGTTTTAATTTGCACTTACTGATGTAGCGACAAACTGTAGTTACTGACAGTGGTTTTCTGAAGTGTTCCTGAGCCCATGTGGTGATATCCTTTACACACTGATGTCGCTTTTTGATGCAGTACCGCCTGAGGGACCGAAAGGCCGTAATATCATCGCTTACGTGCAGTGATTTCTCCAGATTCTCTGAACCTTTTGATGATATTATGGACCGTAGATGGTGAAATCCCTTAATTCCTTGCAATAGCTTGTTGAGAAATGTTATTAAACTGTTAGACAATTTGCTGACGTATTTGTTGACAAAGTGGTGACCCTCGCCCCATCCTTGTTTGTGAATGACTGAGCATTTCATGGAAGCTGCTTTTATACGCAATCAACCAATTAGCCGGTTCACCTGTGAGATTTTCCAAATTGGAGCAGTGGTTGGTCGCGCCCGGGAAGAATTTTTTTATTACTCGACCGGGGTTTGAACTCACAACCTACCGATCTCAGGGCGGACACTCTAACTCCCAGGGGGTGATCAAGGGTGATGGGTCAAATGCAGAGAATAATTTCGCCACACCTAGTGTGTGTGTGTGACAATCATTGGTATTTTAACTTTAAATAAGTGTTTGATGAGCATTCCTCAACTTTCTCAGTCTTTTTTGCCAATTGTGCCAGCTTTTTTGAAACATGTTGCAGGCATCAAATTCCAAATGAGCTAATATTAGCAAAAAATAAAGTTTACCAGTTCGAACGTTAAATATCTTGTCTTTGCAGTCTATTCAATTGAATATAAGTTGAAAAGGATTTGCAAATCATTGTATTCTGTTTTTATTTACCATTTACACAACGTGCCAACTTCACTGGTTTTGGGGTTTGTACATTGGAATATTTCATGACTATCACAAGGCTAAAATAATAAATTCAAACAAACACCCTCCTGTTCCCTCTCCATGACATGTCTGTCAGGCTTCTTTAAAGGGTAATTTTACTTTATTTTAACTGTACAGGGAACCTTGATTAACGAACCTCTCATTATACAAACTCTTCGATTTACGAACTATTGTGTGTCTGCAGCACATCTATTGTGGGCGGGCTGATCGATCTCCGTCAGCAGAGCAGTGTTGTCTTTAGCTGCTGTTCTAATTGCTAGTTTGTGCGATTTCTTTTTTAGCTTTTTAACAGCATTGTTCTGATTTGCTAGCACACTATGGGTTTAAAGAAAGTATTGAGCAAGCCAAGTGTGGTTTGAAACATTAAGGAATTATCCACATCGGTGTCAACACTGCTTCCACCCTATGCCACTTTCTTTTGCTACACTATAAGAACATTAACTGACAGGGTAAAGGGGATTTTGTTTTTTTATGCCTAATCTTTGCAGCGACCTGGTTCTTAAAGTTAAGGATTTTTGTGATTTCAAAGTATGAGTGCACTCCAGGGCTAGCAACTGTGTGTGCGTGCATGTTGGCAGGGCAGCTACTAATGCGGACAGTTTAGCTAGTTGTTGTTTTGACTTTGTTATCACCGTAATTTACAGGCTATAAGCCACTACTTTTTTCCTACACTTTGAACCTTGCGCCTTATAAAACAGTGCAGCTAATTTATGGATTTTTTTTCGCTGACGGCCATAATACAAAAAGTAAAACAAAATACAAAAAAACCAAGCAAATACACAGAGGTCTTTTTGTTTGAGCTATGGCGACATCTTTTGTACGAATTTTCTCACTGCAGGTGTTGCAGTGTCTTTCCCTTTACTGCTTTCAACCGTAAATAGAGTGCTGTTCAGTCTTCCAGCTGTCCATAGCTTTTTACGTATATGTTTTTTTTTTAAATTCATAACTCCAAGCAACATTTGTAAGTTTTACAGTAGAACTAAAACGGTTTATACTTACTAAACTGTCCCATGTGTGATGACTGTAGGAGTGTTTTCATGTATATTTGTACGTGCTACCGTATTGTAATGATTAGCTAATATGCTAACATGTTTACGTGTGTCTGTGTTAGTATTACTTACTTACAACGGCATTCTTTTTGTATTGTTTCAGTTTCACAAATCCCTCAGTAAATTCACCACAATGTTACTGTGGAGTTATTGAGTCTGTTTAGCTAATGAGAGAGCTAACTTGCGCAGCTAGTGGGTCCAGGATGATGACTTCTGTTGTGTTTGATCAACCGTTTTACTGTCATGTTACAAACACCGATTGGAAACAATTAGGTATGTAAATAAACATTTGCAAAATCTTTCTGTGTAAATATTTATTTTGCAACGTATATATCTGTGGCTTATAGTCCGGTGCGGCTAATATATGGAAAATATATTTATTTTCCCTAAAATTTAGTGGGTGTGGCTAATATACCACACCCTATAGGGCTCTATAGTCTGGAAAATCTGTAAATAGAAAGTTAATCCATTACCCCATTGTTATGTATGTTTTATATACATTACTCTATAGTGCGTTATATGGTGTTCAAAGTATGCAAATCTTTACTAAAACATTGGCTTTTGTCGAGGCTGGAACCCAATATTCACGTTTACATTGTTTTTTTATGGAAAAAAGTGCTTCAATACACAACCCCGAAAGGGACAAGGGGTAGAAAATGGATGGATAGATAGATAGATACAAACTTTTCTATGTACGAACCCTGTTCAAGAACCAATTAAGTTAATAAGTCGAGGTTCCACAGTATTTAGTTTGATAAATACAGTGGTTTGCTTTACTTTATACTCCTATGCTACTGAAGAATGTCAAAAAAATACCTAAAGGGGTAAAATTATGATTTTTTCTACATTCAAACACTCCCTTGTGGTCTACATAACATGTAATGCTGGTTCTTTGGTCAAAATGTTGCATAGGTTATGTTTTACAGACCGTTTTCAAGCTACTCTCTAACCGTCTCTGTGGGCAGTCTTATTTACATGCCTCCACTTTGACTTACCGGTAATCTTCAACCATGATGTAGTTTTTAGCGCTTCCATCGCAAGACCACTGACAGATAAGTTAAAACTATATGCTCTCTGTACTAGGAATGGCAACAGCGGATTATGCATGTGTGTGTACGTGCCAGTATGCCCCAAAATGACTACAATGACGGCCTCGCGCAAAACTCTTTGGGTAAATTTTGACAATATATAGAGATATCCGCTGACATCCAAATCGGGAAAAACATCACCAGTGGGGGAAATTCTACACAGCTCGTTTGGAGGATGTATGAAGAAGGCAAGATTGTTTTAAAATATCTCCTCTATGACTCCATTGTTTGATTTAAAATGTTTGAGACTTATGAACATCTCAAATACACAACAACAGGTACCAATAGGTAAGAAAAATTGGTTTTACAAAATAAGTCTCGTTTAAGAAATTGCCTTAACAGTATAAAATAAATTAATTCCCATTTCCTAAGGTAAGAACTGTTGTGAAACTATAACGTAGAAGTCATCTATAGCATACCTTTTAACATTTGCATTTAAAAAAAAAAAAGGATAATTTCAAAATAGAAGAAAATATTCCTCCCCCGTAGCAAGTAAAATGGATAGTGATACAGTATACTGACGTTTTTCTCGTGATGCCGAGCACACCAAAAGGTTTTCATGATATTTTTGATGATATGTAAAATCACAAAGACGCCTGGAAAGAAGTGCAAAATATAACATACAAAACCAGAGTCCCAGAACGCATCGTTCATCTTTCGAGGTTCCATTGTGCAGCAAAGTGCTATTTTTTAAATTACTTTAATAAAAAAAGCAAAGAGTATCCACCTCCTCTGCTTTTTCAACACGTCGAATGCAGCTGATGATGATTTTGTAACCCCTTTCGAACGTTACCACCTCAGCGACGCAGTTTGGGGCACAAGAGTGATTGATGTACCTGTTGATCAAAGACAAAAGGGCTTGAAAATGTCAGTTGTACATTTTTAGTCCTACATCTGTTTACCGTATTTAGAGAAACGGATGACTGAGCAGACTTACCTGGCAAGTAGAAGTATATGCTTTTTTTTTTTTAACAAGTGAGAAATGTTTGATTCAAAGCATTATGGAAACAGATGTAAGAAATGTCAACAAATAAAATAGTCAACCGCTGATCACATACAATACAAAATACTTTGAAATGAGCAGCCTGGGGCACCCTGGCCACACAGCCAAGGTTATAGTCACGAGTGCATTCAAACCAACAAAGAAAGGCCAGAGGCTTCACTTTAAGCATGCTTGAACAAACTGTGTATGGCAGGGATTCTTTTAGCGAGTTCTCTTTACTAAGAGGAGGTGCAGAGCCAGTAGAAGAATCTCACTGTACCTTGCGAGCCCTCCTGTTCTAGTTGCATCGACAATGTGCTCGCTGTCGATGCGGAACATGAACACCGCTCGATTCTGGAAAGGAGACAGGTGGGTGGAGAGAAACAATTGGTTAATTTTGGATAAAGTAAAGGGGTTATGGTGTACAAACAGATGCACACCTGAGATCTATAGGCCTTATCCTTCCTGATGGCAACCTCATTTCGGAGAACGGTTCCAGTGTACTCAATCACCATTGTTTGTTTCTCCATGTCTCGAGCAGCAAACAGACCCAGACCCTGTGAAATAATTACAGGAGATATTTACTGTGTCTAAGAAGACATATGAAATGTATAAGCCACAAAAATGTAACATTAACATTAGGGATGTAACGGTATTGTAAATATCGCTGTGTTTTCGGTTTCAAAATGCTAGCAATAATGCTGTGGTATGTGACGGTAACAAATGAGAACTTGGAGTACTCAAATTAGTGTTTTTTTCTGGAGCTATTGAGTGGGCAGTTCTCAGAAGCAAACTACATCTCCAACACTGCACACCGCGACGTCTACAACAAGTGGGGGAATACGAGTAATATGAAAAGCCACTTGATGAACCGCACCCAGAAAATATCCTTGGTGCGAAACCAAGAAGCCAGCGAGGCCACACATCAATTTGTGAGTTATTTATATTGTTAGACATTAATTTGCCAGTTATCCTCCTGAGAATTAGCATTAGCAGTCTAAGTCGTAAATAAAGTCTGCTAATAATTGAGTCAATGGGGGCTCTCTCTTCCGCCCACAAAACCATCTAAATAACCATCCAAAACTCCCCAACAATACTCTGTTTACATCTCGTGATCTGAATATTAACTAAATATTAGCAATATTGTTAATATAAGCACTAACACAGACAAACTATTTTTAGCGGCGCAATGATAAGAGAGGTAACTAGCTTGTGCTGTAGCATTGAGCCAGCCGATGTAATGCTGCTGCTGCATCGCGTCTCGTCAAATTTTTTTTCAGATTATAAATCATGCCTCTCATCTGGATAATATGAGGATTTAGTCATAAATCTAGCAGTTGTTCATCCGTGACATGCAATTTATACCCGGAGATGGAGACAAGGACATAACAATGGTAGCAACTTTTCCTTTTACCCTTTGTGTGGATTATGATTAATTCTTCATCTAAACAGAAAGATACGAACATCCTATCAGTCGACATCACAGAGAGAGCAGACATTGTGCAGTAAGTGATTGTTTTATTATGTTCGTAGTTTATATTTCTTGTTTAGCACTTAGCAATACTGCTACATGATGCTATAGTGTTTCACTACAGCTCGATCTGTTCATCACACAGCTTCTAAAACTTGTAGTTTATCCTCCATATATTCAGCTAAAAAAATATAGGGTTCTGGATCATCTAGTGTCACAAGGTAATCGTTGTTGGCTCTCACAAAGTCTAAATTATTTGCATTGTTGTTGGTGGGGAAGGGATCTATGGCTCCCACCTCTATGTCACGGATCATATGACATGACTGGCTTGCTCATTATCTCTCAAAACGGCTTGGGAATTTCTGCCAGTTGAATACTATTTTTGATCCTATCCAATCATATATTTAGTCGCAAACTTTGTAAGTCTTTTGGTGTTACGAATCAGATATATATAATAATAGCTTCAATATAGAAGCAACTTGTTTTTCTATTCTACTGGTACTTTAAATGTAGATTCAAATCGTAACAAGTCCTGTTTTAAGTTCCAGAATATGATTATACATGTTAGAGTAAAAACTCACTTGAATGCGGGAGCGAGCCAGATAGACGTTGGCTCGCCATTCGCTCTTCATCCACCGATACTGAGACGATCTCGGGTGCACTACCGGAGGCTTGTTGTGGGGGGCGCCGCCTTCTCCCTGAGCCACATTCTGGTTAGACCTGGCGCTGCCTCCAGAAACAGCTTGAGGCTGCGGCCTTTTTTTTTTTGAGAGCAGGTACATGTCATTAATGCAAAAATAAACAATTATAATATTGATGGTTTCACCGCTTGTTACCTGATGACCAGTGAGGTGCGAGAAGAAATGGTTCTAGGCTGGGCCCTGGCACTGCCGGCCGGATTAAACACGAGAGGCAGTGCCACTAGAGGGTTGCGTCCATAACGGAATAAGTACCTGTCACAAGCCTCCACTCCAGGGAGCTACAATTTATCAGTAAAATAAAACATTGTTATTGTTTTATGATGTATAATACAGTCACAAAGGTTCTCAGACAGCTCCTACAAACCGATTCAGTGATCTTGGCAACAGCTGATGCTGTTAACCCAAACAGGTCCTCTCCTTTAAGGTACACTGGGAAGAGCTTCAGTGTTCCTGATTCATTCCTTCTTTCAGCAACAGGACCAAGAACCTTATTCCACACTCCTAAATAGAAGAGAAGAAAGTTAAAAATAAGTTGAGAAATCTGACTCAAATCTATCTGCGAGGACTAACCCTTTGCAGATGAGTCAGTCAGGACCAGATCTTGATAGCCCTGTTCAATAACTCTGATGGTAAACTCTGGTTGTCCTTCCTTTTCCTCGACAGCGCAGACATATCGGCAACGGCGATTGCCATGGCGCATGCTCCAGTAAATACGACAAGCCTCATAGCCGACTGGAAAGATGGCGGTTGAGGAGTGGAAGGCTGCCATTTGCACGGGGATGAGTTGGCCGATGGCATGAAGCACAAGGCTCCCTATTCTGAAGGTGTAGCCCAACTCAGGCTGCTGCACAGCCGTGGCCATCTGACGCACTTCATCTCTCTGGACGTAGACACGGCGAAAGACAGCGAAGCAGCGTAGCTCGTGCTCCAGCGCAAGCCCAGCTGTGCCCCGCGGCCTGTGTGCATGACATAGCATGGTCTTGTCTTTGAAGAAGGTGCAGTGAGCTTGCAGGGCACACGTGAAATGGTAGACGTTGGTACAGCGCAAGCGATGGCAGCCGCTTGTGGCGCCAATCTGCTGGCAGTAGACACAGCGCACCGTTTGGCCACGACGGAGGGCGAGCTCCACGTTGATGAGGGCGCCGGCTTGTGTCTCGTACACCTCTGTGGACCACAGGGCACAGTTGAGATGCACCCAAGCATCCAGGTCAAGATTAAGCAACCGAGCAGGACCATCCGTCATTCCGTCTCCAAACTGGTGGCAGAAACAACATCGCCGGTGATCCCGCAATGATGCAGGGGGCCTTAAGGAGGCACCAAGTTTCTTCAAGAGGTCATCAATCTTATCTTCATCTGGGAGCTGAGAGTTTCCTCTTGGCATCACAATCTGGACAGTCCACTTCCTCCACCGAAGACCTTTTTGTCTCTTTACCTGGTGCCAGCTCTCGTGGGATCTTGGCCGGGGTTTTAGCTTTACGGTCACTTTGATGGCGTCAGACTTTGTTTCCAGCTTAGGTGTCTCACCAGCCATGGGGAAGCGGATTGGAGAGGTGGACGGGGGAGAGTGTTTGGGCTCAAGCTGGGCTAGACAATGAACATCCATTGAGGACATGTTGTTGTTGTACTGGTGCTGGGCTTTAGAAAAGCCCTTCGTCTGATCTGAGGCCGAGAGAAGGCTCAGTGATTCCTGAAAGAATGAGAATGACAACCATGATGCAGTGCATTTATCCCACACTCACTGTGTTAATCATGCATTATGTGCTACAAACCTTTGATTCTGTGGAAAATCTGGACCTCACTGGTGACGAGGAGCAGTAGAGTAGGAAGCAGTTCTGACTGCAGAAGACCAGTTCATCTTTGAAACGGCCTTCAGGGTCCTAATAAGAATACTATTTTTAGAGCTCTGAATATATGCAAACTTTCAAGCTCAACTTGCATCAAAAGTCTGTCACAGGGCTAGTCAACTACAATTTTCTGGGGACACATTTCCAGAAAGCTAAAGACTGGAGGGCCGGATTTCTTTCTTGCCCTCTACAGTGAACATTGTAGTCAAGAGTTACATGAGCCCTCTGCTGTTTTAAGGATATTCTGTAAAAAGCTAGTCAAAGATCATCTCTATGACAGCACTCTAGTATTTTTAAGAATCTGCTGCAAAAAGTTATTTTAACTCAACTCACAAGCCAATAGTGTTACCACATCAGAGTTATTGTGCAGAAATATGGGGAAATAACTACCACCAAATCCCCCACCCCCCCTTTGTAGCATCCCGGAAGAGTTAGTGCTGCAAAGGGTTCTGGGTATTTGTTCTGTTGTGTTTATGTTGTGTTACGGTGCGGATGTTCTCCCGAAATGTGTTTGTCATTCTTGTTTGGTGTGGGTTCACAGTGTGGCGTATATTTCTAACAAAACTTAAAGTTGTTTATACGGGCACCCTCAGTGTCACTTGTATCGCTGTTGATCAAGTATGAATTGCATTCACTTGTGTGTGCGTGCAGAAGCTGCATATATTATTTGACTGGACCAGCACTCGTTGGACTGGATGAAAAGCGGATGTGACGATTTACGGGAGGGGCACTGAAATCTGGGACTCTCCCGGGAGGGTTGGCAAGTAGGAGGGTTGCAAGTATGAGAATTAGCGGTGAATGCGGTGTTACCGCGGCACCGCCGCTGAATATAATCGGCGGGCCAGCTCTAGTGTTAATTTGATATCGCCTAAAGGGCCAAGTGAAATTACACGACGGGCCAAATTTAGCCCGCGGGCCAGAGTTTGACACCCATGAGTTAGAGTACCGGTAATACATAATGTTGGATATAGAGAACATACAAACCCTTTATTTATTGAATCGAAAATACTGAAATTACACGACATAGTGAACTTGCAAACAGCTAAAATGATGCACAAAGAACACACAACAATTCTTCTCAACAAAAGGGAAGAAATGCAACCTTAGAGAAAAAACTTAATTTAAAGCACTTAAGTCCATTAGTATATCAGTATGTGCAATTCAATTATGGAATGGATTAAGTAAAGAAATCAAACAATGTACTAACATGACATACTCCAAGAAACTCTTCAAACTTAAAGTGTTTACAAAGTGCAAAGAAGAAGAACCATAATAAACATTCAGAATTTTTTTTCTAATTTTATTTATCTCACCATATGAAATACAACTTACTTCACTAATTATTTATTTATTTATTTATTTAATGTTATTACTTATGGAGTATATTGTGAATAAAGTGAGAACAGGAAGTTAACAAAAGTGTTAGCAACTGCTATGTAAAGGAAAAGAGGTAGGAATAAATAAGTTATTCTTCTTTCTACTCCTTTTCGAACATGTTGAAAAGAAAAACTGGAAATTGTCATGGAGCATGTTGTATGCATGCATGTTCGAAATAAACTCAAACTCAACTCAACTCAGCTAGCTAAATTGCCCAAATGGCAAAAATGAGATGTCCAAAATGGAACCTTGAGGAACACTGCTAGTATAATAAATAAGTTAAACAAATGCCTACTTACTGCACCTGAAGTAAACAAGCTACAGCAACACCTTAGGTACATAAATCACATTATGGAAAACAATGTATAATCCTAGTTCCTCTGTGCAACAGGTATACGGTAGTTTTTTAGGAATTTGCTGCAAAAATATTTGTCTCCCAAGTTTTGAACTGAACTCTGGGCGCCAGTATGGTTTCACTTCCGGGACAAATTTGGCCCACGGGCTACCAGTTGAATAACCCTGGTCTATAGACTGTAAAAACACATGAAAAGTCTATTAGATATAGGCTATAAAACAAATAAAAAGGCTTACCAAACACATCTAGACATTAAACATCTAACACATGCAATTTAGATTATATAATATCCTCTCGACAGAAGTCAGGGCATTTGTTTATTTTTTATTAATTTACGCCAACCCTAACAACACAGTGATGGGGTACCTTCATTTGAGACGGGAGATCTTTGAGGGATTTCAGCACTCCATTACCCAGAACAACAACTTTACAGTTGCGGCACCACTGAGGTTTACATCCAGGGCTGCCAGGAGTTCGCAGGTCGGGTCCTCGAGCCACAGCAGAGCCTAGAGTAAAACCACATATTACAATTAGTTCACAAAACATCAACTGAAGTTAAAGTGCGGTGGTGTGATGGGGTATACATAATCTATAGTATCACTATTATTACAACATTGGTCTATGGTAAAAATATATCCATAAATCAATGTATTTGAAACTAAAACAATTCACTGCAAAACAAGTTTTTTAAATGTATTTCATTGCTCCTTAAAAAGGATGGGGATGATTGCTTTTTTCTGCACCTGGACTGTTTGGATGGAAGCGAAAATGATGCGTGTGCTGTTGCATCATTCCCTGTGGAGCACTGGGCCTGATCATCTGTCCAGGCCGACCATGAAGGCCTCCATTGTCTCCTTGTCCGTAAAAAGGCATGGGAGGCCGAATGTCCACCCGAGGGCAAGCTAGCATTGGGATGGGCCCCCGGTCTGGGGTGCTACTGACCTCGTAGCTGCTAGGAATCTTGACACAAAGCAGCTCGGAAATGGCTGCCACCACACCAGTGATGTTCTTGGGGAGAAACAAAAAGACATCAAGTGTTCAAATCATACATTTTGGTGAGAAAATGTACAGTTTTGAATGGTTAGATATAATATAGCGTATTTCCCTGCAAGGTTTGTATGTACTACCCAAGTGTGAGGTCATTACAGTGGGAATATACGTGTTAAAAGCCAATAAATTCATCAAAAAAAAGGAACACAACAATAAACAGAAAATGATAATCAAGGATATCCAGCATTTGGTCTTTTTTCCTCTATGGTGTGTGGTTGTTTATGCGATTTTCCTCAAATGTTTGCCATATTTAGTTTTTGCTTTGTTATTGTCAATAGTGCTGTCTGTGTGTGTTTTCTTCTCTTCTATTATTATGTTTGTTTGTTTTGTTTTGTACAGCATTTTGTGTTTACCAGCTGCCTGTGCATGAAAAGTGCTGTACAAATAAAGTTTGATTCGATTACAAGAGCTTTGTATTCTGATTCTAAGACTCGTTATGGTATGGATCCTTTATGTTAACCAAGCGAACTTTAGACAATACAAATTAAAAGACAAATCAAAGCTAATTTCCACTAAATTGAAGTAGTTTTACCTCTGCTGCAGCCGGCCTCAACGTGATGGCTACAGAAACCAGCCCTGGTTTAGCATCATTAGACATGGGGCCAAAAGGGGATCCAAAGAATGTTCCTGCAATTTCCGTCTTTATCTCCCGCAATTTGACCTCTGATGCTAGGAGGCGATATTGTCACAGATCGTTATAGATATTGCATAAGCAAATACCTTTATTCTGAGAGTGTCACCTACCTTTGCCATCCGGTGCAGGGAGCATAGGGAGAACAGGGGAGAGGCAGGGGGAAGGCGGCTCTTGCTTCACCAGTGACAGGTCTGGATAACGACTGATTTCCATGCCAACCACGCTCTCGGGGGATGAGGATGGAACAAAACTGTCAGGTGTGTCCCTTTCTTTGCAAAGCTCCTGTCCTCGGTTACTGTTAGTTTGCAGGGAGAAAATAATCACACACCATGGAAACATTTATGCTAGTGATGGCTCAAACGACACTAAAGCATTGATGCCTTATTAAACACAAGGAGGAGAGAGCGACCGATAAGTTTTTTCACGGCCGATATCGATTGTTAGTAGTCGAGGAGGCCGATAACGGAATAATACCGATGACCTTTTTACGTGTGTCTAAGAGGTGCATTAACATTTGCATTTTAAAAAATGGGAAATCTCCTGGAAAATTTGGTGAAAAGATGGAAATTCTCTACATCACAATAACTCAGAATCTACCCAAATGGGGGTTGGCGCTGGGTAAATGGGTAAGCACTGCGGTGAAAAATAAATAGGCACCTCTTCCCAAGCAGGGAAAATGGGCTGGTGCCTGAGCAGTGGTCATTACTATCTACTTGACTAATCATTTGTAGTTTAAAATACTAAATACTGGTATCATACATGTATATATTGTATCTGCTGATGTAGTTCTGTTGTAGTTGAAAAAAATAAATAAATACAGATACCGATAAAAAGAGGCCGATACTGATATATGTTAAAAACAAGGAGTGATACTGTGTCCAGGGTGTACCCCGCCTTCCGCCCCAATTGTAGCTGAGATAGGCTCCAGCGCCCCCCCCCCCCCCCCAACCCTGAAGGGAATAAGCGGTAGAAAATGGATGGATGGATGGATACTGTGTCTCTCGAAGCCTTGATGCGTGTGTCACTTTAAGAAAAAAAAAACATGTGACCTATACAGCTGCTGTGTCATTTGACTGCGAAGCACCAGACTGTGTTCATCAAGGATCAATCATTTCACTCACAAGGGACAGCTCGTGATAACTGGAACTGTAAAAAAAAATTCCTAAGTGTGTGATCATTTTGATCTTATATCACAAATTAAGGTAAATGTTCTTCTTCTCTTGTTTACGATTTGGCTCATTGACCAGAGTTGTGCATTTCATATTCCTTTCCCAGCAAGTAAAACAAAATCAATTATTTTTTTTGTAGGTCAAATGTGGTGACTTTTTTAATCCAGCAGTTGGCGGATGACCATTATGAAACACCAACACAGTATCAATACGATGTTAATACACACTCACTATGTATGTATCAAATACCTTAGCTCCTCTTGGTTGTTGTGTGGAGGGGTGGGAAGGGAGGCGGGGACATCCACTGTTTTGGGTCCCTGGGCAATGGCCCGGGCTAGTAGATCTTCTTCAGTCCTAAACGGGACATGTAATGGCTTTGGTACAAGGCTTTTTGACACTGCAAAAAGAGAAGCACATCGTCATACTACAATCGGATAAAAGCTCAGCCAAGTCAATGCTTTAATATGCGGTGTATTTTACCCATGGCAGCTGCTTTGCTAGCCAACTCTTCTGTTGTGGCAAAACCATTGATCATTTTCTGCCTATTCACAGGTGGTGGCGTGGGAGGCAGCGATGCCGGAGGGGTTGGTGGATTACTCAGGTTACTCTGCTTTAGGGAAACATGGCCAAGTGAAGGTAAGTTCTCAATTCTACTTGTGCTGTCTGAAAAATTCATAAGGATGAGCAGATCTCACCTTGTAGGCCAGCTGCGAGTAATAGTCAGACACTCCATCCAGCGAGGCACTGCCAAAAGTACCAGATAGGAGGTTCTCGCCGTTAAGCTGGCCGCTTCCGTAGGGAGCAAAGTGGGCAAAGTTGACACCAATAAGGGGCTCCATGAGGGGGAGCAAAGAGAGTTGCTGTGCAAAACAGAGACGAGGATGAGAATAAAACAAGTTAATGAAGGTCAGAGCTTCCAACATCCGGTGTGATGCTTTATGCCTATGCCACTAATTCACACCTACCACCATCCTCAATGATTCATGTAAACCAGTGTACCTGTTTGATTTGGGTCATGACGGTGTCAGGGTGCACCAGTTGCCTCTCATCACCTTCCTTCTTCCTTTTCTTGTAGCGAGATGGAGGTTTCTCTCCTCCTTTTGGGGTTCTTTTATTCCTGCCTTTTTTCTTCTCCTGTTCGTGCATTAGAGGCCCTTGAATGTCCAGTGTGCCATCAGAATACGCCTGAGGATGAAACCGTACCAGAAAATTATTAACATTCATTATATTAAAGTGCTCTCATAGTTTCGGCTAGGTCGAAGGTCCCAAACAGGCGGACTGTGGTCTGTATCTGGACCCAGGCGACCAATCACGTCTATTTTGACTTCAGTGTGAACAGATAAGGTATGAAACAGCAAAGAAAATTGTTCAAACTGTTTAGATACAAAGTATACTGTAGTTCAATCATATTTTTTAAAATACATTAACATATATTTTTGTGTTGTAATTCAGTTTCAATAGGTTGTACAGTTTAACATATTATTGTAAATGCTGGAATACTACGGTATATAGAACTGTATGTTTTGGTTTTTTTTACATTTTATTTTATCGTGAAGACAAAACATTTGGGACTGATTTATAATGCCGGTTCTACTTGATGATGTTCCGGTCCACCGCTTCAAGAGATACTTTTAATTTAGGACTTCTGAGGTTGAGGTTTTCAAGTACATCAGTGAGTCATTCAAAACTATGACAGGTATGACTCATAACATATGACTCAGCACGCCTCTTAATCACTTATCTGGTGGATGACTCACTGTGCCGCCCACCCCCCAGTGCGCTACAACTACATGACACACACGGCTAACACAGACACTGACCCCATTGCTGTCCACAGAGCTTTGCCTGAGCAGGGCTTTGCAGTCAGCAGGTTCCTCCTCCTCTGATCGCAGGCTCTCCTCTGACTGCTGCTGGGAGAACCTTGGTGGAGTGGTACTCTTGTTCTTCAGAAGGTGTTTCAGTAGTTCATTGCCAGCTTCACCCTTGTTTGGTATTTGACCTAAGGGGAAAGGAGACATGCTCCCTTTGCTGCCTTCCTCCTTCACAGAGCTCATCTCTGAACTGACAGGCCCTTCTCTTGAGCCGTGACACTCACTGGCGTCAGTCTGCTCCAGCTTGATGTTGCTGAGGATCCTGTCGTGCTCCTGAGCCTGAGCTCTCGCTGCATCCAGGGCAAGTCCACTTTGTCCAGAATGCCCTCCGGAAAGTTGTCTCTCTAGCTCAGAATGACTTGGAGTAGAACACCCAAGGGGTGATCTTGACAGGTCTTGGTCTCCAAAGAGATGGAGGTTCCTGGTTGGCGTTGACGAGGTGTCTGAAACGCTCGGCGTGAGTGGGGCAGTGAGATCCGAGTGAGGAGTCGAAGGCGTTTTGACAGAATCTGTATCGTCGTCCTTCTTCTTTTTGCGGTTTCTCTTCTTTTTCCCTTTCTCATCTGGGATGATGTTGGAGTACAGCTGGATTAAAGATTGGCCTGAGCCAGGAAAGTTAGACGGAAGAGGTGTAGCTTGGTCGCCCCCAAATGGTGGGCATTCGCCTGGCATCTGAAGCATCATGCCTGGTCCACTAAACGGACGAGGCCTGGGCTGACCCTGTGGAAAGTTAGATGCTTGTAGCCCGAGATGATCAGGCCCCATTTCTGGAGGCATTATCCCATTTCCCATCGTAGGCCTCCTTTCACCTTGCATAAAGACCCCAGTTGATGAGCCCATGGCCTGCGGCTGAGGGAACATCGGTCCAAGCTGTTGCTGCTGCTGTACAAGAGGCCTCTGGGGCTGTATGAAGTCCGGCGGTAGCTCCGAGTTAAAGAACGGCATCTGAGCGAGCGGCGCCATGTTCCCATCTGGCCGCATCATACCTTGCTGCTCCATTTCCATGCGGTGTTTGAGGGCTCTCTGCCGTTCAACCTCCTGCATGAGCTGCACCCGCTGTCTCTCCTGCTGTTCCCTGAGCCTCTCACGCCTCTCCCGCTCCTGGAAACCCTCGCTGAATGGATTGTTGTCATCAAACTTCACACCGCCTGCTTGCATGGGTTTGACAGAGCCTTGAGGTGCTGGTGGCACTTGTGGCTCCACTGGCATTTGGGAGTGCTGAAGCACGTTACCCATTGGCATCTGATGAGGCTGTGCTGGATGTCCCACGTGCACTTGAGGGGGCATTAAAGGTGGCATTCCAGGTCCGCCCATGGGAATAGGAGCCCCAGGGTGCCAGCCCGGTGGTGGCGGGTTGGGCATTCTTGGAGCAGCGTTCGGCGGGCCAGTATGAAGTGGCATTTGCATAATGGGGTTCACCTGAGGCTGGACTATTGGCGGCCCACTGGGAACCATGCCAGCAGGACCCGGCGCTGGATGCATCCCAGGAATTAAGGGTGTCATGTTGTTTTGTTGCTGTTTCATCCGGTATTCTTCTATGAGTTCAGCATGCTCCTTTTGTTGCTTTCGGATCTAAAGAAAAAAAAGAGTGAACAAGGTCACATTTCATGTGTAAGAAAATAAAACAATGGTTTATAAATCTTGGGGGGGAGGCTTTGACACAGCAGTTGAAGATTAGAGAGGTCAAGCTTAGAAGTAATTCTCGTTTATGTCATAGATCAGCAATTTCCGAAGTGCAGGGTCTCTGCAGGTTTCAACAAGTCAAATTTAAGACTTTTCAAGACTTTTTTAAGACTGGAGTGAATATAATTTAAGACAACTTCACATCCATATGGACAAAGACAAAGGAAAATCTGAGGGCCAGAATGAATTGTAAGTATATGAATTCATTCACTGCTCTTTCACATAAGAAAATAATGGTTAAACTAACTAAATACCCCAGGAGCCTCTCTATTGTAAAGTAATTTAAAAAAATATTAGCAAACATCATGACAGCCTTTTTTCAGATTTGCCATAGAATTGTTTTCTTGCAAAAGGTGCAGTATGCTTCATATAAAGTGTTTTCATGCAACAACAACAACCAGAATGTCAGCAATGGAAGAAAAAATCACAACAATAGATCACAACAATCTGTGAGAGGGACTGTTAGCATATTGGCTAAAGCCAAATGGTTAACTTTTGCAGTGTTTTTGCAGCTGTCAGAATTGAGCAAACATATAAAAACATATATTGTACTCCTACTGTATCTGCACAAAGTTGTAAAAGCCTCAACCCTTTGGATGGGAATAAAGTGGATAACATTCAAATTGGTGAAGCTCATTTTGTATCTAGTGTGTATAAATGAATGTTTACCGCTTTTTTGTGACTTTTTTGAAAACATATTGCTAATAAACAAGGACACATTTTTATTTAAGCATGACAAGCTAACATTCACAAATCTCACTTGCTTTTGCTCACCCAACCATAAACAGAGTGTAAACACTAAACAGACAACTTTTATAGCTTTTAATGTCAGTTGCTCTATAAACCCGGAGAAAAGATTAGGCATGAGAAGCTGACCTGAAATTATTGGAATAAATAATAGAAATAATATAAGAGAATTATGTTTTTTTCTCGTTTTACTGCTGTGAATACACTACTACCACAGAGAAATGAGTGTGTGCTTACTATATGTAATAGTCTGATTTCACTAATAAACATCTCATATTGATCACCTTCGGCAATTTGCGCCACTTTACCCACAAGTGTTTGTGGTGTTTCATCATCTTTTGAAACAGACTTATCCCGGATTTTTGACTTTTACATTATCATTCCATTCACTTTCATCGCAATGTTTACAAACGCTTCCCTCCTCAATGTCTCCACATCCGAGTCCTAAACACTTTATACGTTTTCATCCACCGGCTTCAAGCATGCATTAAATTTATTGTTCTAGAGCCACAAATCGTTGAACTTGCACTTACTAATCTTATGCAAGTAATTCAGCTTTGCTGTGGGCTTTTGTTAAGTTTAATTTGCTGCTATGCTAAACTGTAAACATACATCGATGCGCGCGCATTTCACACTAGGTAGTGCGCAATAGATTTTGACCGGGCAGCACAGGTAGCCTACTTTACTTCTGTTTTGTAGTTACATTACAGTGTACCCAAAAATCTAAACATTTAAAAGCAAGACTGAAGTTTATGCATGTTTTAAATACAATTTATGTAAATAGATTTTTAAGACCTTTCAAAATCGTATTTAAAACCTTTTAGGAGATTTTAGGATATTTTTAGACATTTTTGGCTATAAATTCAAATTGTTAGGTTTAAGACTTTTTAAGACCCCGCGAATACCCTGGAAGTGTAGTGACATGGCTACTGGCCCAGTCATATTCTACAAATTAAAAAAACAATAATAATAAAATTAAAAAAATACAACAAAATATGGTAAAAATAAAGCAAAAATGCATAATGTAAAAAGAAAAAGGTAAAATATTGATTATTTTAATTAACAAAGATTTGTCTTTAAATACAAATTGAAAACTCTAATGTTTTTAGCATCTCTCACATCCCCTTTAGTATTCCGCCTTTAGTGAAAAAAGTTTCAAATTAAATAAATAAATGAACAACCTTTATTGATTGTATGTTACACTTATACCACTTATACTTTTAAAGCTAAGGTTGCTGAAAAATAACACATTTTTATAAGTAGTGTTATATTATTGTATTACGACAAATTCAAAATCGAGTGGTTTGTCGCATGCCCACTATTTTCTAATATAATAAATTGCGCTGTGCATTGCAGTAGCTTGGTATTTACTCAAGCAAGTAATGTTAACGATGAAATACAGATCAGTTCTTTTTGTGCAATGGGATTTAGACCAACAATTTTAGGGGTGAGATTCCATTCATCCATTTTCTACCGCTTGTCCCTCTCAGGGGTGCTGGGGCCTATCTCAGCTACATTCGGAGAGAAAAAATAAGCATTCTGTGAAGGAGCTTGAAAGGCCTGAGCTCTTACCTGTTCGAGTTCTTTCTGCACAACACCCTGTTGCTCTGTGACATGCTTGAGCTGCTCAGCATCCTCCTCTGGGAACTCTCTCCCTGCCTTCTTTGCTGTTCTTTGCTTGGCAGACAAGGCTTTCTTTGACTTCCTGTGAGCTCCGATCTTCTCCTCCAGAAACTTCTGCTGCATTTGAAGTAGTTGCTGAGTTTCCTGCAGCCACTCTTCATACTGTGCCCTTTGAGCGTTGTCTGGAAAGAAGAAGCTCTTTTGTTAGCAACCCAGACAGAATAGGAGACATAAATAAATACATTTCTAAATCTGACAATACTTCTAGACAAGCGATCATGCAAATCCATTTTTTTTTTAAACTTACTAACAAATCCAGGACCAAAATTGGGAGGATTTGGTCGTGTTACTTGTGTTAATTTGCCATCCTGATGGAAAAGGTAATCGAGAAGTTTGTTAATACATTATTTACCTGACGTAACATATTTTCATTTAAGAAGTTCTACTACCTGTCCTAAAACTTGTGGGGGAAGTGGTGTGCTTTCAGGACAAGCTGCTACAGGACCAGGTGGAAACCTGAGAGACACAAGCACAAAAATAGTATTTATGAATAATCTCTCCATGATTACAGTATTCCATTGTTTAGCCATGATTTGCTATCATATCCTCAACATTAGGAGAACGTAATTAACTTCTTTGTGTGTGTGTGTGCATTTTGAGTTATGCACAAAACACAGCTTCTTACCTGTTCATAACTATTGGAGACATTCCGATGTTGTTCTGAACCATGACTTTGTTGATGCCTTTAAGGGCAACCATCTTGGCTTTCATGATTGGGTCAGTGATGGCATCGAAGTCTGAGAAAAGCAACAAATGTTATTAAGAATTAAAACTAAACTGACACTGCATAGCCTAGTAGTGTATACGGGGTGGACCAAAATTATGTATATACACTAATGTGGGCCAAAAGTGCAGATCAGAGTTTGTGTTGTGCGTGGCAGTGTTCTGAAAAAGTGTGAGCAAAGTTGTAATTCCAACATTTACTAGACAAAACTTGTTTCAATATTTTGGGTCTTGAATTAAAAAAAAAAAGTATTCTTGTTTGATGCTACTATCAACTATGCTGCTGTGAAACATGAATATTCCCATTGCAGAACTAATAAAGGCTTTAAGTTAGAGCAAGAAGTACCTATGTTAGGAAAGAAAGAGTCAGTGGAGCGCTGTCGTATCATGGCTTGCATTTGTCTCTGCTGCTGCTGCTCTTGCCTCTCCTGATCCAAGAGGTCCTGCAACAGCAGAGGTTGTTCCTCCAGCAGAAGAGGACGGTGTTGGCTGTTCTGACCCAAGACCTGGTTTAAAACCTGCTGATCCACTCCTGAGACAAGCCCCACTTGTTGGTCCGCGTCAAACGCTGTCATGGACGACTCTCCGGCAGCGGTGCCGCCGGGCATTGCTTGACTCACTGAAAGGACTGGTGTATGCTCACTGTCAGTGACTTGGTTCTGCTGGGGCAGGGTGTTCGTGCCTTGAGTGACAGATTCAACTATTGGGTTTAATGGCTGCTCTTCAGGCTGCTGCTTAATGAGTAGACTGGAGAGGACAGGGGTAGAGTCAGAGAGGGCTCCTTGTTGGTTTGATTGGTTTGTTCCAGTGACTTCTGGGGATTTCTGACAGTCCTTAACCTCTGTTTTTATTTCCAAAGCCACAGATTCCTTACCCTCAGTATTGTCATGTTTGACCTCTGCTGGTTTTTCATCAGTAACATCTGCTTTTTCCAGTATGGTTGCTGAACTGGATGAAGCTTCAGTATTACTGGGATCCAGGCTTTTGTTCATCTCTGCAGTGTCAGCACTATCATCCATAGGATCACTCAGATCTAGTTCTTCATTAAACATGTCTTTTTTAATGTCGTCAAGATCAGGATCCGTGTAAGCAATGATGTCAAATTTCCCAGATGTCAAAAAGTCATCAAGGTGTAGGTCATTTGTCTCAAGATCCAGATCTTTGCCATCTTCAGGATCTAAATTAAGGTTTTCCAAGTCAGAATCTACCAAGTCCTTCACCTCTACATCTTCGAGGTCTTTCACCGCCGATTCCTCGGCATCCAGTTTCTCCTCTCCAGTTTCGCTTGTGGCCACTGAGACAGTCTCATTCTGGCCAGCAGGGGGAGCAGAAAGGATAGTGGATGTAGATATGTTTTGGGTCTCATTTGGAGAAGGCTGGCTCATGGATCTCATCAAATGAGACTGTTTAAGCTGAATATTCTCTGACATTTGGGCTTGCTGATGAAGATTGTCCATGCTGGCTGAAAAGTGCATGTGGCCACTCTGGTTGGTCATTGGGTCGACCATCCTGGGCCCCTGCATTAATGGAAACCTGCTGTCGAGCGTGCCTGGAAAGCCAGTAGGTCTTTGAGCATTCATGTTGGGATCCATGTCGGGGAATGCCATGCGTGGTCTGTTTTCTGCTGCTCTGTGTCGAAGCTCAATGAAGGGCTGGCCCATGATGTTATGCTGCTGAACTGGCATACCGCGTGGCGGAAAGTGCTGGTGAACTGCCATTGGATTACCACCAATCGACTTTGCCATTTCGGCAGACATGGAACGTCTCATCTGAGGAGGAACATCCTGCAATGGATGTTGTCTATGAGGAAACATTTCTTGGGGTGGATGAGGTCCTAGAGCGCCAGCTGGAAATGAAAACCTACAATAGGATAAGAACATGTAAGGACAACGGCAACATATTTAGAGCAAGTGAGTGACAATACAAAAAAATTAAATTCTATTACAAACCTTGGTCCCTGGTGTCTAAAATTAGGATCTCCAGGGTGTGGACCCCTAAGCATTTGTCCTTCATTCGTGAATGGAACACGTGGATCAGCTTGAAAAGGTCCAAGACATCTCATTGGCCCTCTTATGGGTCCTTGTCCGGGGTAAGGTGGTGGAGGTCTGTTAAACATGTCCCCCTGTTGCCCTGGATCATCCTGGGGCCAAGGTCTTGGTGTTCCAGGAGCCATGTTGCCAACAGGCTCCTGAGGGCACCTCTCTTGTCGAATGGCACTCCTTTGTTGCTGCTGCTTCAGGATGAGCTCTCGAATTCGTTGACGCTATAAAACACAAGAGTGGAACGGTGTTAAATAACAAAGGTTTCATAGATCACCCATGAATTACTATATAGACAAAAACTGACGGTTAAAATCAGAACAGCCCATGCCCAGTGTCATTATCAAATATACATGCTTCCTATAAAACCGCAGCGGCAAATGTTACCCCTTTATCAAGAATATTGATGGTATTGATTGACAGTATTGATTTCTATCATTGCTGCTAAAATGTTTTCTACAATAAACTCTTGAAAAAGAGTAAAGAAAAATAGGAAATAACAGAAGTACCTGTCTGAGCCTTTCCTCGTTTTCAGCAAGGGCAACACCCTGAGCCTCAGAGGGTATGGCAGGCAGTTGGGGGTTGTTAGGAAGCTGACTCGGGTCTTGAAGTGCATTATTACCCAGGCTTGACTGATCTTTAATTTCCATTTTCTCCAACTGTGGCCGAGGGGTCATAGGGGCTTGCTCAAATGGGTCATGACCAGGTGTTTGACTGGGTCTTCTGGAGGGTGACCGTGTAAATCCATCTTCCGGTATGCAAGGATGTTTGGGTGTTTGTGAGCCAGAGTGAGAAAAGGTTTCCTGAAGCCTGCCTTGAGGTGCAGAGAAGGGGTCCTGAGTTGCCATAGCTCCAGGTCTTAACCCCTGTCTATTGAGCCCATCTGGTCCAGGACGTGGTGTTCCTGGCGCCTGGGTGTAGGGGTCATTCATCATTGATCGGGTGTTTCCGGGTTGGGAAAACATGTCGCTACTCCCTGGTCTTGATGGCCCAGGTGTACTGGTAAATGTCTCAACAGGTCCTCTCTGGTTACCTGGCGACTTAGCAAAGCGCTCTACAGCAGGGGGTCGTGGAGTACCAGGTGGCTGAGAATAAGGGTCTACAGAGTGGGAAGGTGACATTCTCTGGACAGGGTGTGGCTGATGAGAAAACGGGTTCATCCCACTGGGGTGAGGGGTGGCAGGAGCATGCGAGTAGGGGTCAGAGGATGGGCTTGGGGTGTTTGAAGGTGGATTGTAGTTGTCATGTGGACGTGGAGTGCCAGGGGGTCTGGCATATGTCTCAAAGAATGGTCGCGGTTGAGCACCAGGTTCACCGACAGAGCGAGTATTACCTGTAGGCTGAGCAAATGGGTCATATGTGAAATGGTCTGGCCTCGGAGTCGAAGGAGCATGAGCATAAGGATTTCTAGACATTTGCGTCATTTGTCCTTGCTGGGCAAATGAGTGAGCTTGAGGGTGATGTTGGCCCATACGAGGAGGACTGGTAAAGTTGTCATTACCAGAAGGCCTAGGGGTATGTGTGGGCTGAGCATACGGATCAGCTTGTTGATTCTGGGAAAACCTGTCTGTAGGATGCTGACCTCCTCTGTATAAGGCATCGTGAGCCTGTGGTGGGGGCATGGGTGTTTTGAACAGGGGTACTGAGCCAGACTCATTGCTTCCAGGGATTGGTGTCAGTAAAGGTCTTGAGTAAGGGTCCGACAATATCATCCTGTTCTGGGCCATGCGTTGATAGGCCTCGTTTCTTATCATTGGTCTAGAGTACGGATCTCTGCCTGGCGAGCCCATTGGGGGTCTTCCCTGAGCAGCGTGGCTGGACCTCGGAGGCCCCATGGGCTTCAGAAAAGGGTCCATTTCCCCAGATGGCCTTGGCGTGTCAGGAGGTTTGGAATAAGGATCATTGCTCATGGATGTTGGCGAGCCAAAATTGTCATGGGCAGGAGAGGGCCTCCCTCGGTCCTGCTGTTCCATCAAAGAGTTGGGAGATTTGCCAGATTCTATGGGCATCCTTCGACAGGCATTTTGCCCCAGAGTTGGTGGTCTTGGAGTTCCTACCATCTTGCCATACGGGTCCCATGGAGAAGATGGTCTAGAGCCAGAGGAGCCTGGTGAAAAAACCTGTGGGGACTGAGGTTGGGATGACGAGCCAGATGGAGGAGGAGGAGGTGGTCGTAAGAACACATCATCGGAAGGACCTGATGTAGGTGTCCCTGGTAACTGTGGCCTGGCAAAGTTGTCCTTAGCATTCAGCTGCTGTATCGGGGATGTGCTTCCATTGCTAGGCAGGGAGGCCGGGCTTTGGTTCCCACTGTTGTTGTCATCTCCTTCACCGTGGATGTTGGTGTGCTGCTGATGCTGTTGTTGTTGCTGCTGCAGTTGCTCGTTCTTAACTTGCTCCAGTTTCTGAGTAGCTTCAATTTTTGCTTGCTGTTTGCTTTTCTGCCTCAATTGCTGTCGGAAGAACAAAATGAAAAGTTTCTGCATTAGACAAAATGTTGACGACGGCAAATGTCATTTGCAAGTGGCATGCAAAAAAAGGGAACTGGGCCTACTAACCACCAATGTCATCAGGGTTAATGCGAAGGGATAGTGCAGTTGTTTTGGGATGTTTTACTAATGCGCCTCTTAGATGTCTAAATAGAAAGTGGACCTGCTGCTGCCCTGACTTAATTGCATACCCTCTTACCTGTCTAAACTTCCACTCTTGTTCATGCTCTGACTCTTTTGGTTTCAAAGGGTCTTTAAACAGCAGTTCAGTGTCTAGTGGTATGTTGGGATCAAACACCTCAGGGGGCTGTGGATGCTGTGGATGGTGCCTCTTCACTGTCTCATTCGACATCTGGACTTTGTTGATGCGCAGGGCTGCTCGGTTATCTCTGGCCTTTTGCTGAAAGACAAACATTCAATACACAATATAAATAAAGTGCCATATACAGTATAAACTCATACAGGTAGTTTATAAAGATAACCTGCAAGAACATTGACATTAATTAGTATTACTATAGCGATCACTAATGCTCAGAGATGGGAATTGTTAAGATTTTTATGATTTGGATTCCATTTTCGATTCTGCTAAGCGATTTGGGTTCTTTATTAATTCTCTTATCTGGAAAAAAGTATAACAGTTGATTAGCATCAACTTTGTTTAGAAAAAAGAAACATGAGTGTACAAACACAAAAGTAAGGTCCTTAGAGACCCACAGTCTCGATGAGGTTTTGTTTTGAAAATAACGTAGTAACGTAATGATAATAATAAAATAAATACAACATAAAATTATTCCGTGACAAATGATAACTACAGAAGAATGCTCAGTAACATGTTGAACATTTCAAATAGACTTAAATGATTGTTGTTGTTTTTTATACACAAGTGGAGCATGCAAACAATGACAATGACAAATACAAGCAAGTCAAGTCCAATTAAATTGTGCATTATGCAATTTTGCAACATTGACCATAAACATTAACCATATATTTGCTGTGAAATAAGCATATCTGCTGTTTCAGGAAGCATACGCGATATTTTTGACCAATTATGGCACCTCCAACTGTGGAGAACACTTCTTATACAGAGAGGAGGTGTGCACCCTTTGAGCCAGTTGGACGCTGTCTTGTTAAGTAATGTATGGGATTCCACATTAACAGTTAATAATAGCAGGTTTTACAATGACGCGCTAACATGATAGGCAGTGTTAGTTACCTGCAGTATTAACAGCAGACGACATGCTGCTGGTAGAGATATACTTCAGCCCGGAGGAAAAACAAGTAATTCATTTAAAGTTATCACATAATGTCTGCCAATGTTAATGGTAGCATGTTTTCCCTTTAAAGCAAGTATTGTAAGTTGACTCCTTGTCATTCTTTCTTGTGAGTAACTCTCCAGCGTTTGTGCCACTGATCGGCAGTGTGCGTGTAAACGTGATTCGCGGCCACGTGAATCATTGAGGGAATCGTTAGCAAAATTGGCAAATGATTCCCAGGAATTGAAACACTGTGAGCCAGTTTTCAACAAGAACCGGTTTTTGATTCCCATCCCTGCTACTGCTAGATATTTTTTCAACTCAGGCAAATAGGTCAATGCACAAAGACACACTTAAAGTTAACTGCATTAGCAAGACCATTGTGGACCGTGAAAAGCTGCCACCATTTAATTAGTTCACCCTTAAATGGCTGAAGTTGCTTTGCAAAAGAGGCCTGATGCATCACAGAAGAATGCAGAAATTAATAGTTTACGCTAGTATGCACCATTTTTTGTGTATATAGTACATACTTTAGATGTTGTAGAAAACAAAAAGTAAACATGCAGTGTGAGCTTACCACATATGGGGCCCTGTCTTGTGAACTAGCTTTCCTCCAAAGTTTTGCAATTTGCTTTACTCTGGTGGACCAGTCTGTTGAGGACAGACCAAATGAATTAGGGAGGCAGCTTAAAGATCAAAGGTAGTGAGTGCTTTGTGGCCAAGTACTAACCTGGGTATTCCTCTTTGAGGTTAGGGAAGTTGATGTTGGTATAAAGGACAGGTGCTACCGTTGCAAGCTCCCCGAGCGTCTCCTCCTTCTCCCACTTAAGCGTACTACGTTGGGCATTTGACATGGCTTCAGTTTCCCCCTCGGGCAGTGATCCAGAGGGTGTGGGGCCAGGGCCATGGGCAGGGGACGGCCATGGACCAACTGCTTCTCTAGGCATTTGATTAAACTTCCTATCCATGTAAAAGGGAATAAATTATAGATATATACAAAGACGAATAAATTATATATACAAACAGAGATTACATGTTGGCGGCAGTACATTACCTGGGATTGTCACTAAAAGGCATACGGTTGAGGGGGGCGAAATTTTCCGGCATTAAGGGCCCTGCTCCTGAATTCGAAGGGAAACGGTGGCTTGGTCCTATGATTCCATTCATCAATGGCATCCTGGGAAACATGGGATTACCTGCAAGTCAAGAAAGAGAAAAAGAATGGGTTCATGTAGCTGAGCTTTACAATGTGACAACAAGCCTCATACAGTGCATCCAGAAAGTATTCACAGAGCTTCACTTTTTCCACATTTTGTGATGTTTCAGCCTTAAATTAATTTTTGTCCTCTAAATTCTACACACAAAACCCCATAATGACAGTGTAAAAAGTAGGTTTTTTTCCTTTTTTTAAGAGAGATTTTGGCCAAAAAAAACAAAACAACAACAATTCACAGCCTTTACTCAATACTTTGTTGATGCACCTTTGGCAGCAATTACAGCTTCAAGTATTTTTGAACATGATGCCACAAAGTTGGCACACCTATCTTTGGGCAGTTTCACCCATTCATCTTTGCAGCACCTCTCAAGCTCCATCCACCAGGTTAGATGAGAAGCATTGGTGCACAGCCATGCTTCAAGAGATGTTCAATGGGATTCAAGTCTGGGCTCTGGCTGAGCCACTCAAGTACATTTACAGAATTGTCCTGAACCCATTCCTTTGATATCTTGACTGTGTGCTTAGGGCTGTTGTCCTGCTGTAAGATGAACTGTCGCCCTAGTCTGAGTTCAAGAGCGCTCTGGAGCAGGTTTTCATCAAGGATGTCTCTGCACATTGCTGCATTCATCTTTTTATCTATCCTGATTAGTCTCCCAGTTCCTGCTGTGAAAAAATATCTCCACAGCATATTGCTGCTACCACCATGATTTACTGTAGGGATGGTATGGCCTGGTCAGGGGCGTCACTACGTTTTAAGAACTGAGTTTAAGAGCTAAAACAATTGACATAAATCAATCACCATCTTGCTAACAATTTGACTTAGTTTGCTAGCCGGGTTTTTATTAATTTATCGAAATGGGCAGCACCTGGTCCATTAATTCCATGACAATGTTAGCTGTTAGCTCTTAGCTGGAGCTATATGTTATTTCCAGTAGTTGTAAAAACGTACTTTCTTGAAAAACTTTTGTATGTCCATCTTGTAGGCTAGTCCTCTTAATACTGCTGCTGTCTGTCTGCCTCTACCTTACTAAGGTAACTTGGACTGGCGGATTGATTTGCATCATAAGCGCTGACAAAGGGTCTCCACAAGTGTTCTGAACAAACGCACAAACTTCCTGAGCATTCTTTGGAGCACATGTGAGCAACATCACACGTGCACATTGTCGCCACACCAGCATCACCCAAATCTGACATAACAAGTTCAATGTTTTATTATATTAGCAGCCATTTCCGTTATATTATTTTGTAACATAAATGATTTGGCCCTAAGACAATGAAAATAAAAAATCTTGTTTTTCATGAGTTGTATGTTGAATGTCTGGGTGGGTGTCCTGCTGTGGAAGAATTTGAGACGTACCCCTTTCAGAAATCCCATTTTGTTTACCGTAGGACTTTCACATTTTGCACAATGAGATGTGTACTGTGACACAAGCATGAGATACAGTAAAACATTTTCTGTAAAATATATCAATACAGTTTTTATTATCATTTATCCAATCTAGTGACTGCATTTCATGATGACTATCAATATTTTAACATTTTTAATACGTGGCACTCGAATAAGCAAAAGTCTGATTGTAGAGTCTGGGTGTACATGTAGTGCCCGTTCTTTTGCCAAAATATGAGTTTGCATGCAGTATTTAACTCTTTAACTGCTATATACTAACATGCAAAACAGCAACACTCACATCCATCCATTCATTTTCTATACTGCTTGTCCCTCTCTGGGTTGCAGGGGTGCTGGAGCCTATCCCAGCTGCATTGGGGCGGAAGGCAGGGTACACCCTGGACAAATCACCACCTCATCGTAACACGCTGTTAATGACATCGATTGGCTGTGTGTGAACTGCATCGGTGTGTCGACTGGGTAGTTACAGGTAATGTGTGGTGTTGGAGTTGTCTGACTGTTTTCGTGACCGTGAAGGTATCACCGGCTGAGCAGTGTGTGCATCTTTTGGCGCAAATGAAAGAGAGGCGGCCTCTGTCAATAAAACATATGATTTGTTTTTCTTGGTGCTATTACGGCAGAAAGTGTCCATTTTTGCTCGAAAGCGGTTTTGTTGCTGACTTTGTTTTGGTGTAGTGGCGGCCGATAGTAATCGCAGTAATGCGCACCTATCAAGTGAGGGGAAACCAAATGATTTATGATTTATGTTAATAATGAAAGGCTATGTTATTTTATTTACACCCATCCTGCATATTTATATTGAATTTGTCTGCACTTTTCTGTAAAAAAATACAAATTCACACCGAATTATTAAGGAGGGGCTTAAGAATATTATAGGGGGGCTCCACCCACTGCGAGGCCACTGTGCTTGTTGAGACCTTCAAGGCAGCAGGTATTTTTCATTACCCTTTCCTAAATGTGTTCCTCGAGACAATCCTGTCTTTGAGGTCTACAGACAACTCCCTGGACTTCATGCATGGTTTGTGCTCTGCCATGCGCTGTCGAGTGTGGGACCTTGTATATAAACAGGTGTGTACCTTTCCAAATCATGCCATTCTGAGTGTTAACTTCCAAATGGTGAACTCCAATTAAGCTGTAGGAACATCTCAAGGATGATCAGCTGAAACAGGATGCACCTGAGCTAACTTTTGAGCTTCATGGCAAAGGCTGTGAATATTTATGTACAGTGCTATGCCGTCAGGGCCAGGAAGTCCTTCTCTGCTGGCCTAACAAAACCAGAAATCATGATCATAATTAAAGATAAAAGTAATTTAAAATTTACTTTCCCTGAATATGTAAAAGTATTCATATTCTCTTCATGTCATATTATGCTCCTTCCAGTGCTGTTGTTTTTAGGTTAGAGTTGTTATCCAATTAGAATTCAGCTAGCTTATGCTGCAATACTGTACCAAATCTGCCCGGGGCCTTCAGAATCAACAATGTAGGCGTCCGTACACTGTAAGTGAACGGGCACATGCAGATGATAGATAATTGCGATAGCCAATTAGATCACAAGTTGTTGTCAGTAAGACCTTCTAGCTGGCCTCACGTTGAACGTGACATTTACACATCCTGTGATTGGATCCTCACCGGGAGCGCTAGCGGATGAATTTGAGAACACATACAGTTGATAGACAGTTGCGATAGCCAATCAGATCACAAGTTGTTGACAGTAGCCTATCCAAGTAGCCTGATGTTAACGAGACTGTGATTGGATACTCACTTGTCATTCCAAAGTGAGTGTCCAATCACAAGTTGCAATTTAGCAGGAAATAGATAGTATTGACCCACAAAGAAGGAGAACAAAATGTTGATTAGGTGGCAGATATACATTTGCAAGGCCATTTTCAAGAAAGATATTTAAAGAGAAACTACATCTTGTGACACGATGTTGGTGATGAAATGGGGAAATGCCTGCCATTTCCACTCGAATCAACCGACTACGAGGGGTTGTACGGCGTCGAATGGGTTCTACAAATTGTAAGTTCAAATATTTTATTTCTTTATTTTTTCACATTTAATATGGTTTTTGCAATTTTAATTTTGACAGTACCACATGAGATGATGCGGGTTTATTGATTTTTAAATGTGCCAGAAAATAACCCGTTTTGTACACTGGTGAGGTGATTTGGATGTTTTGGAAAAATATATCACTCTTGAATCAACACAGTAGTTAATACTATGATCAATGTTAATTAAAAACTAAATGTGGGATATAAATAATAATGGAAGTATAATTGTTTGTATATAGTATGGTGCAAATGTTTAACATGTGTACAAGGATATTTCACATGCCTTTACTGTGTATATAATTGAACACTATTTATGTTGTGTACAATGTGTATTTATAATAAGTTGTGAAAAGGAAATTTCATAATTTTTGGAAGCTCATCCTGTATTTGACTTTGTTTATAGGGTTAGGCGCAATAAGTGTTCAACTTCAGCCTTTTTCGGTCTGCAACATTTTTAATTTATGAATGTACAACTGTTTGTTCATGTAAAACTGTTTGTTTATTTTGTTGACCATTGACTGAAGAAATAAATACTATACTATACTATTTAATTCCCAGTAGGGCATAAATGTGTTTCTGTATAGTATTTCTCCAACAATGGTCATGTGGTGACATAAATTATGGTATTTTGAGAGGTAATTATTGAAGTCGGACATCACTGAAGGCCTAGGTGGGAGACGCACGGCCCGCCACTGCTTATGTACATGTGATTTCCTAGTGTTTTATTTTTTAATAAATTTGCCAAAATCTATTAAGAAAAAAACTCTCTCATTGTCATTACGGGGTATTGTGTGTAGAATGTTAATACATGTATTCCATTTTGGAATAAGGCTGTAAAATAAAATGTGGAAAAAGTGAGGCACTGTAAATACTTTACAAATGCACTGTAGTTACGAATACCTGTGTTGGGATGAGGAACGCTGGAGCCAGGTGGGGTAGGAAGAGGCCCTGGACCGTGGGGGCGAGGCAACTGTGGCGGTGGGGGTTGACTTGTGCTCGGGCTAAGGACTGCTGTAAAAAGATCCTCTACATCTTTGCCCTCTAGTTCTGTAACACAGCACATAAAGCCATGTCAGTACATATTGTACACGTTACATTCAAAGTCACAGGCACTATGGACAGTAGCATTTACTAACCTGGGATTTTGTAAAGTTTGCTGAGGATTGATTCTGGAAAAGAAATAAGACCTTTGTAATTTTCCTGGTATGAGGTTTTACATTCTGAGTGTTAACTTTCCAAACGATGCCACACTCACCATCTGTAACCATCTTGTCCAACTCTGGACTGAGAATGCCATCCAAAGGTTCTTCTGGAAGGCTTCGAGGTGTCCTACGACCAGCCTGAGAATGAGGCGTCACTGAGGAACAGTCTGTCAGGGGGCCCATGTCCAGACCAGCTGTGCAAACATGGAAATAGAAAAACAATTCTAAAATGCTTCATGACATACATATTAAGTGCACTTTGTCGAGCTGAACATTCGATTTGTGTTAATTCTCTTGGAAAAGCAACACATTAAAGACAACATAAAACTCTTTCACTCTACAAAATATTTGTTAGTTGTGTTCAGCGAAATAGAATACATTTAGTAGTTGAAATACGAAATTGGTCTCGGAATAATGTGGATACTTCATCTTTCTCACTAAATGTTTTCTTTGTATCCATTTTGACAGAAAACATTTTATGTAATACAGGAAATTTCATAAGTTTTAAACTTGGATATTATCTGCTCATGCAACAAATATTCAATTGTTATTGGTGTGAATCTTTGGGCACCTCGCCATTCAATTCCGATTCTTGGGGTGAGGATTTGATTCATAATTGATACTCGATTCAACACAATTCTTGATTCAAACTGATTTTACATTGATACATTTCAAAATGTATTATTTGGTATAATAATAATAACAAAACAGCTTATAGGTTACAAAACCTATTTTTGACTGCTGACGTATGACATATAAGCGCACCAAGTAAGTAAAATGTTTTTTTTAAATTAATTTGTCAAAAAAAAAAAAACGATTTTTGAAAATTATTAATCAATTTACAATCGAGATGAATAAGAATCGCGATTCATATGTGATACAACACTTTTATTTAGCACCCCTAATTATCATATACTGTGTTATAGTTTGTAAAAATAACAAGAACTACTTAAATATCTGCTTGTCACCCTGAATTGTGATTTCAATTGTACGTACAATAATTAAATAACCAAATGCATAGGCAATTGTGCAATAATATAATGATACTTTTATATTCTTACATTCACTGTTACAAGCGGCCCTCTGAGGGCAGCCATGACTGCGATGTGGCCCTCGATGAAAACAAGTTTGACACCCCTCCCTTAGGGCCACAGTTGAACTAACCAACTGTTGGGAATTAAGGAAAGCAGCAAGTACTGCAGTGGTACTTTCTGTATGAGTCATGGAGTGGCAGGGAATAAACATTACAGCTCTTCAACAACTAACCGGCACTTTGGTAAAAAGGTGCTTCTAATTCAGCTATAGCTAATAACATGAGATACTGTATACATAAGTTAAAGTACCACTAATTAGACTAAACCAGGGGTCGGCAACCCGCGGCTCCGGAGCCGCATGCGGCTCTTTGATCACTCTGATGCGGCTCAGCAGCTTACTTGCTGAACCCCCCAATTTTCCCGTGAGACTTCCGAAATTTCAGTACCTCTCGCAGAAAACTCCCGGGATCAATATTCACCGATTTTCACCCTTACAGCTATAATAAGGGCGTGCCATGATGGTACAACATTTGGCGCTCTCTATAATCTGTATTAACAGCGTGCCAGCCCAACACTTGTTATACAATATACATCTTCTGCTTGCACACGTACGTGACAGCAAGGCATACTTTGTCAACAGCCACACAGGTTACACTGACGGTGACCATATAAAACAACTTTAACACTCTTACTAATAATGCGCCACACTTTGAACCAAAATCAAACAAGAATGACAAACACATTTCGGGAGAACATCTGCACCTTAACACAACATAAACACAACAGAACAAACACCCAGAATCCCATGCAGCCCTGACTCTTCCGGGCTACATTATACACCCCTGCTACCACCAAACCCCGCCCCCACCCCAACCCTGCTCCCTCACACATCAACACCCCCCCTCCACCCTCTGTGCGTCGGTTGAGGTGGGCGGGGTTTGGTAGCGGGGGTGTATAATGTATCCCGGAAGAGTTAGGGCTGCATGGGATTCTGGGTATTTGTCCTGTTGTGTTTATGTTGTGTTACTGTGCAGATGTTCTCCCGAAATGTGTTTGTCATTCTTGTTTGGTGTGGGTTCACAGTGTGGCGCATTATTAGTAAGAGTGTTATAGTTTTTTTTATACCGCCACCGTCAGTGTAACCTGTGTGGTTGTTGACCAAGTATGCCTTGCTGTCACCTACGTGAGCAAGCGGAAACACCATACAACGTGTGGCTGATCAGGCACGCTGGTTGTAGTGAGTGCTATACTCTGTACCGTCACGGCACGCATGACGCTGACAAGCGCCATTCATTTAAAACCCGCGTGCCGCACCAGCTTTCAAATTCCATATAAAGGTGTGGGCAGCAAAGAAAACTTTGTATGCAGTGTTATTTCATTTAAAATTTCAAAAAAATGTTGCGGCTCCCATTGTTTTCTATAATTTGCGAAACTGGTCAAAATGGCTCTTTGACTGGTAAAGGTTGCCGACCCCTGGACTAGACTAAGACTAAGAGTTATTGTGGTATTACCCCAATGCATTTGAGTAGGTTCAAAAAGATTAAAAACACCACAATAATAATAAGAGTATGAGGAAAACACTTTACAGGCAAAGTCAAACAGACATACAGTGTTAGAAGTGTTAAAAAGAAAGAAAACATTGAAGAAAAAGGATTAGCAGGTCATTGCACCCTTACCAAAAGGAGGAGGTGAGCTGTCTACCTGGAAGGGGCAAAAATCAAGACCTACAAGAACCCAAAACCAGATAACATGAGTGAGAAAAAAAACCTGAAACAACAAAATATGATTTGGACAATGCAAAACAGGAGGACAAAAGCGAAGAATGGACATTTTGATTTTGTAAAACAACTTTTTAATTTAAACTATTATACAAAATTGTCTTTTTAGTGTTATGATTTGACTATCAAATCATAACCAAATCCATCCCTCTGTAAAAAGGCAGGCTTCACTACACATTTTGAAATAAGCCTGGAGCTCTGTCAACTATCTGTCATCCAGCTACAGACGTGAGAGCTGTAGGTTTGATAATTTTGTTTTTAATCAGCGAATAGACTAACCTAGCATGATGTTGCTGTTAAAATGTGATGTAATGATTGTTTGCAACACACATAGTGTCGCTATGCTAGTGTTGCTAACGTTTGTGTTCTCTGGTCATGGCCAAACATAGTTTATTTGCACTAAACTGTCTGTTCCCAGTTGGGCTTATTTAAAGCACTTTTAATCGGTAGAAAATGGATGGATAGATTTAAGACAATAGAATTGTTGAAAATAGTATAATATGGAAAATTTGATCAAAGACACCAACATATAGTCTTTATAAATGTGGTACTACAATCACAACATATATGTATATTTTTTTTACATATTTAGTGCAACTATCGATATCATGCCAATGCAACATGGTGGCCTGCAGGGTCATGTATATGGGGATTCTAATATCATACAAAGCTTGTCTGAACACTGAGGATTCCCTTTAACATTTGGGACTTGAGGCTCTAGCACCTACAAAGCGCCTATGGAATTAGAGACGCACCAGAGTCTCCGCTTGACTTTCCGAGCATTCCCAAGATGTCTGCATCAGTATTGAAAACATCAGCTAGATCAACTAATGGCTCCTCAGAAGTCTCTGTGAATGGGGGGAGAAAAAAAAGAAATAAAAAAAGAACAAATGTCACAAATTATAATTGATGACAATGATAAAGGGAGATGAGAGTGGGAAAACAATAGAATATAACAACAACAAAAAAACCTGGTACTTTGCGATACAGTGCTACCTCAACTTACGAGTATTTTGAGATACGAGCGGTCTCTCTGCTTTTTGTTATACTTAAAATTATGAGCATAAATTTGAGTTACGAGCCTACCAACTGCTGGTGGGTTTAGTAAATATCAAATAAACCCAGCCCAAAAACATCTGGTCTACCTCGCTAGCAATAGCCTACAGCTATCTTTGTTTTTCAACCATGGTGTGTGTAAACAACAGTGCTGATAAGAAGAAGCATATAAATTATATGGTACATTATTACTGCATTAAACTACAGTAGCAACTTGTAGTACAATCTATTGTATTCGGAAAGCTTAATTCATTCCTGTCATAGGAAAATGTAGGTGTCTATAACAGCATCAGAAAAAGGAGGGCAATAAAACAGTTAAAATAGAATATAAAAAAAAGTGTATATGCAGTAATACAGAGATCCTCAAACTTTTTCATTTTTGAAAACACTTAGCTTTCAAAGTACTACTATCATAACCAACATGAACATACAGTAGCATAGTAGGCCCAAGCATTCATTAAAAACAAGGCAGAGGTTTTATTTATCAAGATTATTTCATATTTTTGGCCACTGTAACTGTACACACAATTTAAACAGTAACACTGTGTTTTATGTATTTCATTAAGTGATTCTTTGGCGTACCACTAGATAGAGCCTGCCAGCATGCTCAATGTAAGGCAGCTGGTGATTTTGATAATACCTAATGAATGGTAAATGGGTTTTACTTGTATAGCGCTTTTCTACCTTCAAGGTATATTCACACGCTGATGGCAAAAGCAGCCATGCAAGGCCCTAACCACGACCCATCAGGAGCAAGGGTGAAGTGTCTTGCTCCTGGCCCCACCTTTACAGAACGTAGGTGTTCCTGGTAACTGTGGCCTGGCAAATATGTCCTTAGCAAAGGGGATCGAACCAGGAACCCACAGGTTGCTGGCATGGCCGATCTAACAACTGAGCCACGCCGTCCCCAATATCTGTAATGTTTTTTATACAATATTTCTCAGCTAAATGTTTGTTTTTATTTTTAAAGGGCAATTTACATGTTAAAAGGGAGGTGTTTTGTGGGTGCAAAGCATGCATTGAATTGATTGATTTTTTTAAGTTAGTGCTCTGTCGTGGAAGCAATTGAGCTCGTAAGTTGAAGTACCACTGTATATATGTGAGTGCTAAAAAAAAATGTAAGAAGTCGTCGTAGATCATCAATTGTAAATAACTGAATAAGGGCAATCATGTAGAATTTTGAAATATAAATGGTAGCAACTAGCTGGGGGTGCAATTTAGATCAAAATTTGCTGCCTTTATGTTGCTTGTAGGAATTGAAACACGCATTAAGATGGCGACTTGTCCACCTTCCGCCCGATTGCAACTGAGATAGGCTCCAGCACCCCCCGCGACCGCTTATCCCGCGAAAGGGATAAGCGGTAGAAAATGGATTGATGGATTAAGAAATCAGGGTTAAGTTTAGTTTTAAATGGTACTACAACTAGGGGCAGTATTGCATTACTATTGAAACAAAGAGTTGTATTGTGGTTGAGTGAGTGTGGGAGCAACATAATATAAAACAAATAATAAATGAAAATATATTAAAAACAGCCAAGCATCAAGATTTTTGCAAGATGCCCAAGTATTTGAGTTAAATCGGATGTAAAATGACGATCACTGGTTGGCAGTGACATATACAGGAGTACTGTACGTACGTGCTACAACTGGTCTGTTAGGGTGGGATGCGGCAGGGGCACTGAGCAGAGGGTCTGACGACGAGTCCAGGAAGCCGGTGGTAAGGCGCTTCCTCTCAACTTGGCTTTGCCCTTCTTCAAGTAAGCCCGACTCCACCCCTTGTTGCCTGCTCTGCTTGCTTTTGTCCAGGAGGTCCTTTCCAAAAAACGCCTCCTGAGCATGACAAGGCAAAGCACTTTGTTGACAAGTTCTTCAAGATCCGTCACCCCTGACATCATTATAGCACAGACACCTTCTCCATAGAGATCCTTCAAACATGCACTCAAAGACCATGAAAACATAAACCAACAGTAATAATGCAGCTGACCTCACTTTTGTCAGCACCTATGTACCCACAAACCACTTATTCCCAAACGTCATCCACAAGACACATAACTGTGGCAGTCCCAGCTGCATAGCAACACATTAAAAGCCCAATGTGTTACTGGTTCAATAATTAATGCAATGTGCTTGACTGAGTTGGACCTTTAGGTTTGACAGAGCACCGCCCTCTTCCGCTGTGGTGGGATAAAGAGCGGCACTGACAGCTGCCTGTGGCTTTCTACACATCACGTATCTGTGTTTTGGCCAACACAAGGTGACAGTGAGATACTGTCTTGAGACAAGGAACGTTGAAGTCGTCTCCATTTAAGCCTTTTTTATCCTGGTCACTTCACAACCCAGACAGGGGGCCATTTAAAGGGAATGATACAAGAGCTCTTTCTGCCTTTATACAGTCACGATCAAAAGTTTACATACACTTGTAAAGAACATAATGTCATGGCTGTCTTGAGTTTCCAATCATTTCTACAACTCCTATTTTTTTGTGATAGAGTGATTAGAGCACATACTTGTTGGTCACAAAAAACATTCATGAAGTTTGGTTCTTTTATGAATTTATTATGGGTCTACTGAAAATGTGACCAAATCTGCTGGGTCAAAAGTATACATACAGCAATGTTAATATTTGGTTACATGTCCCTTGGCAAGTTTCACTGCAACAAGGCGCTTTTAGTAGCCATCTACAAGCTTCTGGCAAGTTTCACCTTTTCTCCTCCAAACATATTGCTGGGTATTGTGGTCAAACAGCTCAATTTTTGTTTCATCTGATCACAGAACTTTCTTCCAGAAGGTCTTATGTTTGTCCATGTGATGTCAGATGAAACAAAAATTGAGCTGGGGTGAGGTGAAGCCTTTAATCCCAGGAACATTCCCACTGTCAAGCATGGTGGTAGTAGTATCATGCTCTGGGCCTGTTTTGCTGCCAATGGAACTGGTGCTTTAAATGGGACAATGAAAAAGGAGAATTACCTCCAAATTCTTCAGGACAACCTAAAATCATCAGCCCGGAGGTTGGGTCTTGGGCGCAGCTGGGTGTTCCAACATGACAATGACCCCAAACACACGTCAAAAGTGGTAAAGGAATGGCTAAACCAGGCCAGAATTAAGGTTTTAGAATGGCCTTCCCAAAGTCCTGACTTAAACGTGTGGACAATGTTGAAGAAACAAGTCCATGTCAGAAAACCAACAAATTTAGCTGAGCTGCACCAATTTTGTCAAAAGGAGTGGTCAAAAATTCAACCAAAAGCTTGCCAGAAGCTTATGGATGGCTACCAAAAGCGCCTTATTGCAGTGAAACTTGCCAAGGGACATGTAACCAAATATTAACATTGCTGTATGTATAATTTTTACCCAGCAGATTTGGTCACATTTTCAGTAGACCCATAATAAATTCATAAAAGAACCAAACTTCATGAATGTTTTTTGTGACAAACAAGTATGTGCTCCAATCACTCTATCACAAAAAAATAAGAGTTGTAGAAATTATTGGAAACTCAAGACAGCCATGACATTATGTTCTTTACAAGTGTATGTAAACTTTTGATCGCGACTGTATAAAAAAACTTTGCAAAGGGACTATGTGCTTCAAAGTTCTGAAAGTGGTTTCCAGGCAATGTATTTTAAATTAAACACCTTTCAGACAGGAGGGAATCTTAGGACACCGGAAGGCATAATTAAATAATATTTGCAATTGAATTAGCTTATGTGACAAAAATTTTAAATGCAGAGCATGAACTACGCAAATGCGGCGATTATCGAAGCAAAATAAGTGCTTGCCTTAACATGAATTAACAGTACTGTATTTTTCAGACTATAAGGCGCACTTAAAATCCTTTCATTTTCTCAAAAATCGACAGTGCGCCTTATAACGCGGTGCGCCTAATGTACGGAATAACTCTGGTTGTGCTTACCGACCTCAAAGCAATTTTATTTGGTACATAGTGTAATGATAAGTATGATCAGTTAGTTGTCGTATATAAGAGATACGTGTTGACTGCAATATGACGCTAGAATAAAACACCAAAACTTTAAATGTTCCATTGAAAATAAAGAACATTACACACGGCACTCAAAAATGTTTTAGTATGACTTTGAAGCCGCACCGCTTGATGGATTTTCGGTCCATTATGACTACTGTAGTCAGAGATACAAGTACCGCAAAATGGCACCCATTAGCAGACATAATATCTGCCGTTTTGTTTCACAATATTATGCAAAACCAACTTTTCTTACCTTCTGGTACCTGCTGATGTGTATTTGAGATCTGCATAAGTCCTGAAAATTTGCGCAGGTCCGCCACTGTAGTCTGTGTCGATGCCGTAATCAATAAGCTTAATCTTTTTCACTATGTTCTTGTTATGGGGCGTTCACTCTCTGCTGTTGCCATTTCTAATATAAAGTAGCGTAAATTTCTGAGTTATATCTCGCTATGAAAGCGCTAAAAACTAACAGTGTAGTGAGTTTACATAATTCACCCAAGGAACTTTAGTTATTAGAGAGTTTTGGTCGGACAGTTTTTCACGAGACACATTTCCGGCGTTGTTATTGCACTAGTGAGCCACGGATGAGAAGATGCTGCTCCGTTATTGATTTAAGTAAAGTCTGAATGTCATTAAAACAGTTAGCTCCATCTTTTGACACTTCTTTAACTCCCGTCCTTGCACGCTACACCGCTACAACGAAGATGACGGGGAGAAGACGCTATCAAAGGGACTATGTGCTTCAAAGTTCTGAAAGTGGTTTCCAGGCAATGTATTTTAAATTAAATACCTTTCAGACAGGTGGGAATCTAAGGACACCGCAAGGCATAATTAAATAATATTTGCAATTGAATTAGCTTATGTAACAAAAAATTTTAAATGCAGAGCATGAACTACGCAAATGCGGCGATTATCGAAGCAAAATAAGTGCTTGCCTTAACATGAATTAACAGTACTGTATTTTTCAGACTTTAAGGCGCACTTAAAATCCTTTTATTTTCTCAAAAATTGACAGTGCGCCTTATAACCCGGTGCGCCTAATGTACGGAATAACTCTGGTTGTGCTTACCGACCTCAAAGCAATTTTATTTGGTACATGGTGTAATGATACGTATGATCAGTTAGTAGTCGTATATAAGAGATACGTGTTGACTGCAATATGACGCTAGTAAACAACACCAAAACTTTAAATGTTCCATTGAAAATAAAGAACATTACACACGGCACTCAAAAATCTGTCAAAATGTTTTAGTATGACTTTGAAGCCGCACCGCTTGATGGATTTTCGGTCCATTACGACTACTGTAGTCAGAGTTACAAGAAATGGCACCCATTAGCAGACATAATATCTGCCGTTTTGTTTCACAATATTATGCAAAACCAACTTTTCTTACCTTCTGGTACCTGCTGATGTGTATTTGAGATCTGCATAGGTCCTGAAAATTTGCGCAGGTCCGCCACTGTAGTCCGTGTCGATGCCGTAATCAATAAGCTTAATCTTTTTCACTATGTTCTTGTTATGGGGCGTTCACTCTCTGCTGTTGCCATTTCTAATATAAGGTAGCGTAAATTTCTGAGTTATATCTCGGTATGAAAGCGCTAAAAACTACCAGTGTAGTGAGTTTACATAATTCACCCAAGGAAATTTAGTTATTAGAGAGTTTTGGTCGGACAGTTTTTCACGGGACACATTTCCAGCGTTGTTATTGCACTAGTGAGCCACGGATGAGAAGATGCTGCTCCGTTATTGATTTAAGTAAAGTCTGAAGGTCATTAAAACAGTTAGCTCCATCTTTTGACACTTCTTTAACTCCCGTCCTTGCACGCTACACCGCTACAACGAAGATGACGGGGAGAAGACGCTATCAAAGGTGAGCCACGTAAATAAGACTCCCTCACAAAACGGCGCATCCTGAAGCGACTGTCAGAAAGTGACTTGAAGATGATCTGTAAAACATCATCTATGCAACATTTTGACCAAAGAACCACCATTACATGTTATGTGGACCACAAGGTAGTGCTTTAAATGTAGAAAAAAAAAATTATAATTTGACCCCTTTAATGCGCCTTATAATCCGGTGCACCTTTTGTATGAAAAAAGACCTGAATAGACCCGCTCATCGGCAGTGCGCCCTATGGTCCAAACAATACGGTACTAATGGACTCTCTCTTTACCTGGAGGTAAGTGGGAAAGGCTTCTTCCAGTTTGGTTTTCTTCTTCCGGTAGCGCTTTTTGATTTTTTCGGCAACCTCTGCTCCAGGAGGCGTCTCATCTATAGGTGTGTTAGGGAGCGTCTCGTTCCACGCCCCACCTAAAAACGAAAACATTCATTACAACAGTTAATTGAAAGCACTTTTACCTAACAAGTATGTAAGCATATAATACAAAGCTGCACACACCCTCATCTTTTCCAAGGTGACATTCTGACACTGAGCCAGATGAATCCTTCCTGCACAGGGTTCGTTTAGCCTTGCCTGGGCCTTGACCTGGGCGGCTTCTCTGGCGGACCATGAACCCACCAATGCCTTGAAAAGATACATATCATATTCCGTGGTCAACATTTAGATATGAGGTTAATGCATTAATAATGCTGGCTCTGAAGTGCTTCACTCTAGTCATTGTTGTCAGCTGAGAAATGCTACATAGAGCCCTCTGTCCATCAGAGATGTCAGTGCTTTGCTACAGACATCGTATCAGGCTTGTTCTGCCACATTTTACGCCTCAGAAGAGCTGTCTCCTTCAATCAGGTGCCCTACCCGGCCGGTACGGTTTCCTCTTCCTCTTCTTGCTGCTGTCGACCCCCTTGGAGTCGTCCTCTGCGGGCTCGCGCTCCGGGCTGGAGTCAGACTTCCCCTCGCAATCTAGGAGCTCTGTCTCCGCTAGACGAAGAGAACACTGATGATGAGTGACAGCCCAGCGGCAGAGAACACCGCTACCACGCCCGCCTCCCTCATACACAGCAGCGGGGTCAAATCTATCTGAACCCCACTCAGTGGAAGGACATTAGCCTGATTGGAATCAACTTCCATTTCATTTGCTCATTAACTCCACTCTGGCTGCTTCCTGATATAATCTCTCAGATCATTTTCCTTATCTCTCAAGGGTCCAATGTGGAGGTATCGCATAGTTTCACTCAAACTAATTATCATTAAAAAAATTATCATTCAGAGATTCTATTTATCATCTCACAGAAAAATTACATACCACTATGTCAACAGAAAACTTGACTGCTTGCGGGTGAAGCCAATTACCTCTGTTGTCTTCTATGTCCTCGTCACGAGAATGCTCTGAGAGCAGGTCTGAGGGTGCCTGAAGGACCGCCACACTGTTCTGGTTGATGATCTTTAGCTTTAGCTTGGGCTTGGGCTTCCTGCGACGCGATGCGGTGGCAGACAAGCTCTGCAGCTGACAAAGTCCCGACTCGGTCAAACAAACACCGTCCTGTGTGTAGGTCCTTGACAGATCTGAGAAAGCCCAAGTTATTGTGACAGAATGTTATAAAAAAAAAATAAAAAAAAATAGAATCAATAGGAATGTTTCTCCTAAAATTATGCCTCAAAAGTCAATAAAAAAGAGGATCAAATTAAAACCAGAAGAGACACTAGAAAATGAGGTGAGACTTCATTACAGTGAGCATCGAAAATAATTAAGCGACCATCACAGGAGGGTAACTTTGATTCCAAAAAGAAAGCTTGATGATGACCATAAAAATGAAATAAAGTGCATAAGAGCAAAGCCTGCGTCTAATCAACACAATAATATTACAATTAAAACAATATCACAAGCTTGTAGTAATACTTACAAAGCACTGCTGGGTGGCAGTATTGTTCAAAAAACACCAGAGTCATGTTTTGAGAGAGTAGGGGCAACTCTGTATCAAGTGATTGCCTCAATGATTGGGCAAAAGCCACTGGTGACAACAAGGCGTCATGTTACGTACCAGTTTGAAACCACAGCTAAGCACACTGCACTTCCTGATTATACATTATTTTAATCAAAAAGTGTTTGCCATGTAAACAACATGCCCTGTTTTGCGGCATGGGGATGCGCCACTTGCAAAAAAGGTGGGTAGCAATTGCATTGCCGCAACCCAGAAAGAAGAAAAATATAGGAAGTGAAGGTTCCCTAGGAAGGCTGGAGAGCAACAGTTTATCGCACTCTCAGTAACAGTGAATGAATACACTTTACTGGACAAAACGTTGCTTCAAAATTGCACCTTTTCTGCATGTGTCACCAATAATCCAAACTTAATTCATGTATTTCAGTAAAAAGCAGCATTAGTTCAGTATTCAAGGTAATATGGTAATAATGAAATCGGGAAGCCATGACTTGCCACAGCAAAACCTATGGAAAATATTCATAAAAGCAAAAGAAAAGCACAGAAATATGTAATGCAGTGATTACAAACAACACATTGGAGGCAGACACCACAGTTGACATACTTCTCACCAAAGTCATAATTTCTCCATACATAACTGTTGGTTCAAAGGTAATGAGGATTTTGGCAAAAGAAAAGTAAAACGTTTTTGGTCGTGCATTTTCTGACGTATATTTTGCCAAAGGGAGAATTTTAGAGAGCCGCTGATCGCTAAGTGGAGTGCATCAAAAACAGCCGCAATATTGCCCCACAGTTATTATTTTATATACAGGACTGTCTCAGATAATTAGAATATTGTGATAAAGTTCTTTATTTTCTGTAATGCAATTAAAAAAGCAAAAATGTCATACATTCTGGATTCATTACACATCAACTGAAATATTGCAAGCCTTTTAATATTTTAATATTGCTGATTATGGCATACAGCTTAAGAAAACTCAAAAATCCTATCTCAAAAAATTTGAATATTTCCTCAAACCAAGTAAAAAAAGAAAATTTATAACAGCAAAACAAAATCAAACATTTGAAAATGTCAATTAATGCACTTAGTACTTGGTTGGGAATCCTTTTGCATGGATTACTGCATTAATGCTGCGTGGCATGGAGGCAATCAGCCTGTGGCATTGCTGAGGAGTTATGGATGCCCAGGATGCTTCAATAGCGGCCTTTAGCTCATTTGCATTATTGGGTCTGGTGTCTTTCAGCTTCTTCTTCACAATACCCCACACATTCTCTATGGGGTTCAGGTCAGGGGAGTTGGCAGGCCAATCGAGGACAGTAATGCCATGGTCAGTACATCAGTTACTGGTGGTTTGGCACTGTGGGCAGGTGCCAGATCATGCTGGAAAATGAAATCATCATCTCCATAGAGCTTTTCAACAGATGGAAGCATGTAGTGCTCTAAAATCTCTAGAAGCGTCTGACTTGGGCTATGGAAAAGAAGCACTGGACAGTTGCGGAGTGGTCCGAGAGGTTCCGCAGCCTCTGAAGGAGAACCTCCAGGTTCTGTAACAGCTTCTTCCCTCAGGTCGTAAGACTCTTGAAAGCATCATAATTAAATGATCCCCTCAACTCACCCCAAAATGGATTAACTTGCTGGAATAAAAAAGACAATATAACATACATCCATAAACGTGGACGCATGTAAAAAGTGCAATAGATTTATCTGTACAGTAACCTATTTATTTATTTATATATGCACCTTATTGCTTTTTTTAATCCTGCACTACCATGAGCTTATGTAACGAAATTTCGTTCTTATTTGTACTGTAAAGTTCAAATTTGAATGACAATAAAAAGGAAGTCTAAGTCTAAGTCTAAGTCCTGTTTTCAGACGAAAGCAAGTTTTGTATTTAATTTGGAAGTCAAGGCGCTAGAGTCTGGAGGAAGGCTGGAGAGGAGCAAAATCCAAGTTGCTTGAAATCCAGTGTGAAGTTCCCACAGTCAGCAATGGTTTTTGGGGAGCCATGTCAGCTGCTGGTGTTGGTCCACTGTGTTTCATCAAGTCCAGAGCCAATGAAGCTGTGTACCAAGAGATTTTAGAGCACTACATGCTTCCATCTGTTGAAAAGCTCTATGGAGATGATGATTTCATTTTCCAGCATGATCTGGCACCTGCCCACAGTGCCAAAACCACCAGTAACTGGTGTACTGACCATGGCATTACTGTCCTCGATTAGCCTGCCAACTCCCCTGACCTGAACCACATAAAGAATTTGTGGGGTATTGTGAAGAAGAAGCTGAAAAACTCCAGACCCAATAATGCAAATGAGCTAAAGGCCGCTATTGAAGCATCCTGGGCATCCATAACACGTCAGCAATGCCACAGGCTGATTGCCTCCATGCCACGCCGCATTGATGCAGTAATCCGTGCAAAAGGATTCCCAACCAAGTACTGAGTGCATTAATTGACATTTTCAAATGTTTGATTTAGTTTTTTTATAAATCTTTTTTTTTTTACTCGGTTTGAGGAAATATTCACATTTTTTGAGATAGGATTTTTGAGTTTTCTTAAGCTGTATGCCATAATCAGCAATATTAAAAATAATAAAAGGCTTGCAATATTTCAGTTGATGTGTAATGAATCCAGAATGTATGACATTTTTGTTTTTTTAATTGCATTACAGAAAATAAAGAACTTTATCACAATATTCTAATTTTCTGAGACAGTCCTGTACTACTTTGACGAAATAAAAGCGTGTGATATTGTAAGTTTATGAACTGGAGAATATTTAGAACAATATTCTTCTTCTTCTATAGAGGCCTTATTCTCCTTTTTACACATCAGTGTTTTGCTACACGCTTAAAGGGGAACTGCACTTTATGAGAGACAAGAACACACGTCTTTTTTGGGGGGGATGTTAAAGATGATAAAAAACATTTGGAAGATGCGGCTGATGGGAGTCACCGTTGTAGCCTTAAAGCCCTCTGAAACAACTTCAAAACCCTCCAGCAACCTTTTATATACACACTGCAAGTATACATATAATGTAATAACAGACATGTTCATAACAATATGCAATATGTACAATATTTACCGTATTTTGATCATTTTAATCAATGCCGGAACAAATTCTTCGACACATTTATTTCTGTTTGCATAGCAATGTGTTCCTACTTCTGGATACAAAACGCTTGTATGTTTCAATCATGGCAGACTTAGTAACAAACAACGAAGACGATTATTTTGGACAAATGAGGATTCACAACCTTGTCTTTTTGAATCTGAATTTATGGAGGATGAACTACTGCTTATTGAAGCAAGTACAGAGGAAGAGTGAGGCGTTGGAGCAGACGGAAGCTGAGAGAGTGAGGTGAAAGTGACTCGAAGCTGCAAAATGTGAAACTTGAAGCCAAGCTATTTCGACATAAATGAAGTCCTTACCCATAATTAACCGGAAAAAAACGTCTCTGGTCAGCTGGACCAAACAAGACAACTGTCCATCGAGTGAGTTACACTTTATATATTGATTATAATACATGCAGCACGTCATGCGTGTGTCATTACAGACAGCATATGCTGTCTGGCTAGTTGTGTACAAACAAAACATGAAATGTGGGCTAATACTTTACAGATACTGTAATATGATTGTTCATGTTTTTCAGTCACTACAGATTGCTGTTTTATCGAATTGTGTTGTGCATTACAAACTCAAACGCATTTCGTGCAGATGTAGAAGCTAGCATATCTCTTGCCATAGTTAGCTTCTATGGCTAATACTGTAGAACGCCGATATGTTACTACGCTAAAAAAAGAGCTCCTCAGTGTTCGCTCATACAATAAAAATGTCGCTACAGTTTGGTTTTTGATACAGGTTACGGAACATAAATTAAGTATTGGTGAAGGTTTTTGAATGCATTTTTAAAGCGATTTAGAGGTAGAATTGATTGCTTCCACCTAAAACAAGACAATTGTTACATGTTAAAATGCAAATGAAAAAAAACCTTTGTCTCTCATAATGATTGTGAACGATACGCCAAATTCCCAAAAAGTGCAATTCCCTTTTAAAGTTACGCATGTTTCTCTTATTTGTATTCTTTCATTCAGACTCTATACACACCCACTCTGCGTAAAGGAGACAAGTGCAAAAGTTGTGAATGAAGAGCTGTGGTTCATTAGGAGGTGGACATTGCCTTGACGTCTTTTTCTTGGTATGAACATCATGGAACATGAAGTTTTCCTACAGTAACACTTCCAAACGTCATTGAAATCCACAAAAAAGATAATACTTTAAATTTGAAAAGGTCCAATCCGGGCTGTGCTGGATGTCATGTGTGTCGTCATGGTGATGTAGTGTGTGTATAATACATTATTTTCTGTGGTCATTTGTTTCATGTTTGAAATAATTGTATCTGTGTTGGCCCTGCGATGAGGTGGTGACTTGTCCAGGGTGTACGCTGTCTTATGCCCGAATGAAACTGGGATAGGCTCCAGCATCCACGCGACCCCAAGAAGGACAAGCGGTAGAAAACGGATGGATGGATGGAAGTCAAATTGCATCATGGAATGCCTTTAGAGGTTCCACTCAACAGGTGGTCCTTGTATTACGAGATTTTGTTATGTACGCCCTCGCATAAATTATTACTGTACAAAAAATGAGAACTAGTTCAATCAGAGTTGGGCAAACATTTTGACTCAGGGGCAACATTGAGAGAAAAAAATGTGTCTGGGGGGCCAAAGTGTATGTGTGCATAAATGATATGAACACATTCAGCTGTAAAAATCTGCTATATAGTATGTGTGTTTGGGTCTCCTTTTCCCCCCAGGAACACTAATACTAAAAGTCACAATGTCCTATAGAATTATAAAAACGTTATGACAGACCACACAAAAAAACCAAAATGGGATTTTCAAGTTAGATTAAGAGAGTGGGATTTACAATATTAACTATGAACAATAAAACACTGAATATTAACAACATATGAACATCGCTCCTCTTTTACTTCTCAGACCAGCTCCTCGATAGTTGTGTATCTTTTACAATCAAGCAAAACACAACACAAATGTAACAAACAGCAAAATATGAATGCAAAGGGTAATAAACACCTACAATACGATATATTATCACGTTTATGCATACATTTGTTGTAAAAATCTGCTTCTACATCTGTTCCTGACACATGCGTTTTGGGCTGGCTGCTCTGAAAACAAACCCTGCCCACTCTGCTTTGTTCCTGGTCTGAGCTGCTGTGACATAGATTACCGTAATAACTCCTATAACACTCAAAAGCGCAGATTTCAACCATTGAAATACTTTCTTTAGTTCAAGACTTACATTAATTTAAAAACAGCACTGCACATCATAATAACCGTGGCAGTTTTGATGTTAAATGTCTTCTGTCCGAATGCAGCGGAGTTGGCTCCAGCACCCCCCGCGACCTCAAACGGGACAAGCATTAGAAAATGGATGGATGGATGGAGGTCTAAAAAAATTATGTAGACCGTCCGGCGGGCCGGATTGAAAATCAAAACGGGCCGCATGTGTCCCGCGGGCTGTATTTTGCCCAGGTTTGAGTTAAATGCTCATGGTGGAGGAATATGTGGGTGGAGGAATACATACACGCACGTCACTACATGAGAAAGGGCAACAGTCTAGCAGTCTTTTTCCCCTTCATTATGTCTCCCTAGTGTGAAACACTCTTACAGTGTGCAAGCCAACCGCAAGGATAAAAACGTATTCTCTTTTTTATTAAATATTCTATCTTACTACTGTATATCATTAATCCTCATGTGTTCTGTGTACAGTGTGAGTGACTTAGGTGTTAATTCAGGTATAATTTAAGCACAAGTTCTGACTTATTGCCATCATTTGGCAACTGAGGACCTCTGGTATGTCAATTTATTTATTACTTAACTTACCCATTTCTCTTGCTTTGGTGACAATCTGTGTCATGACAGCCGGCTCAATGGTGTCTCTGCTTTTAGTCACAACTGCAGAACAAACAAAAGACCATTAAACTGTTCATAAGGTCACAGGCAAAGTCGATTCCCGGTACAGTGACAGTACAGGACTGCTTGTACCTTTTGTGGTGTTGAAGTTTTGGCACATTGTGCAATCAAAGCAGTTGTCTGCAGCTCTCTCAACATCTTCCTCTGAATGCAGACCTTGACAAGAAGCATGAAACCACCTGTGGATGGAGAAAAGGGTTTAGAAAGTGTCCCGTTATATCGCGGCGACTTTCAGAAATAACACTGCACACCTGTCACATTGTCTGCACTGGACAATGATGGTACCCTCACTGTAGAGGACTTGGCAAACGGGGCATGCTGACAGGCTGGCGCAGGGAGCACACTGGGTGTAATTATTCTGCCACTCACACCTCAGACCGGGAGTGGTGGCGCCACACTGCGTACACGACACACACCTGCAGGAGATGAGGACGACAGAGGTCATTCTTACCGGGTTCACTTCATAGAGGACTTCAGGCGTACTTTGTGACAGTATCGACATGACTTGCCATTTGCACTTCCAGCTGTCTTTTGGTACGTTCTGTAAAGGCGGGTCCAGGCAGTAGGTGTGATAACTGATGTCGCAGTCGTCACACAACAGCAAGCGGCCAGGGTCGGTGGCCTGGCCGCAGGCCTCACACACTGTGCACTCCAGACAACGCCAGCCTTTACTGAGGACCACTTTGGTGATCTGAGGAGAGATGTGATTAGACGTTTGTGAATGCAATGTTGCATTTAACGTCAAGGTTCATCCTTTTTACATACACAAAACCAAAAACCAGTGAAGTTGGCACATTGTGTAATTCTTAAATTAAATACAGAACACAATGATTTGCAAATCCTTATATTCAATTGAATAGACTGCAAAGACAAGATGTTTAATGTTGGAATTGAGAAACTTAATTTTGTTTTGCAAACAATTATTAACTTAGAATTTAATGCAGCAACACATTGCAAAAAAGTTGGCACAGGGGCATTTTCACCACTTTTTTGGAACTGAGGAGACCGATTTTTTAAGCTTTTCAGGTGGAATTCTTTCCCATTCTTGCTTGATGTACAGGTTAAGTTGTACAACTGGGGTCTCCTTTGTGGTATTTTAGGCTTCATATTGCGCCACACATTTCAATGGGAGACAGGTCTGGACTGCAGACAGGCCAGTCTAGTACCCGCACTCTTTTACTACAAAGGCACACTGTTGTAACACGTGGCTTGGCATTGTCTTGCTGAGATGAGCAGCGGCGTCCATGATAACGTTGCTTGGATGGCAACATATGTTGCTCCAAAACCTGTGTGTACCACAGATGTGTAAGTTACCCATGCCTTGGGCACTAATACACCCCCATACCATCACAGATGCTGGCTTTTGAACTTTGCGCCTATAACAGCCCGGACGGTTCTTTTCTTCTTTGTTCCGGAGAACACGACGTCCAGTTTCCAAAAACAATTTGAAATGTGGACTCGTCAGACCACATAACACTTTTACACTTTGCATCAGTCCATCTTAAATGAGCTCGGGCCCACCAAAGCCGGCGGCGTTTCTGGGTGTTGTTGATAAATGGCTTTCGCTTTGCATAGTAGAGTTTTAACTTGCTCTTACAGAAGTAGTGACCAACTGTAGGTACTGACAGTGGGTTTCTGAAGTGTTCCTGAGCACATTTCACTTTACACACTGATGTAAGTTTTTGATGCAGTACCTCCTGAGAGATCAAAGGTCACGGGCATTCAATGTTGGTTTTCAGCCTTGCTACTTACGTGCAGTGATTTCTCCAGATTCTCTGAACCTTTTGATGATATTACGTACCGTAGATGGTGAAATCCCTAAATTCATTGCAATAGCTCGTTGAGAAATGTTGTTCTTAAACTGTCGGACAATTTGATCACGCATTTGTTCACAAAGTGGTGACCCTCTCCCCATCCTTGTTTGTGAATGACTGAGCATTTCATGGAAGCTGCTTTTATAACCAATCATGGCACTCACCTGTTCCCAATTAGCCTGTTCACCTGTTGGATTTTCCAAATACGTGTTTGATGAGCATTCCTCAACTTTCTCAGTATTTTTTACCACTTGTGCAAGCTTTTTTGAAACATGTTGCAGGCATCAAATTCTAAATGAGCTAATATTTGCAAAAGATTAAGTTTCTCAGTTCGAACGTTAAGTATCTTGTCTTTGCAGTCTATTCAATCGAATATAGGTTGAAAAGGATTTGCAAATCATTGTATTCTGTTTTTATTTACGATTTACACAACATGCCAACTTTACTGGTTTTGGGTTTTGTATATAGTGCGTGAAGTACAATATAGTGCACACCTTTATGCCGACACAAAACGGATGATAGCACTGGCCACACTGAGCACAGGCTAAAAGGCGGCCTTCTGCACCAAGGCCAAAACTCCCACACACCACGCACATGTCCTGCAGGGAAGAAAGCCCATTTCTTTGAATGAAGAACTGAGAAAGCTAGAGCTAGAAAAAAAAGTGACGTTTTCAATAATGTAATGTCGTGTAATGCTATCAGGAATGTATACAATAGGTAAAGGGTATGTTACAAAACCTGCTTGAGTGTGAAACTGTCATTGCTGGAAAATATGACAACTGTATTGTGCATTGCGTTCTCCTCATCCTCCTTGATTGGGTACGGCGTTTCTATTGTGGTGATCTATTGTGGAAAAAATTACATGTTTTTGTAGCCCACCAGTATACACACAAACCTTGGTAAATGCCAGTTCACAGAAGGTATGATTATTCACAACAGAGGTTTTGAGGGATATTATGAAATGTGAAATCTTGGTGACACAAGGATGACATTGGTTACGACTTATAATATCATTTATTCAAGACCACATACCCCAGGGCTAATGATGCTCGGACAAACTCCACTCTTGCCCCTGGCCCTGCCGCGTCCAGCTCGACCCGACAAGCCGGCCCCTCTTGGCCTCCGCCTTCCCGGGAAGCCTGAGCCTCGACCCTGTGTAGGCAAGGTAACAATCAGGAAACAATCACACACAAATACGAGTGTGAGGCGGATATTGACCCACTGCGGGTGTGGGAACAACCATGTTAGCTATCCTTGCTGACTACACCCTGAAAGGATCACCAGTGAAGCACACGGAGCAGGAATTGAACCATGCCAGGAGCAAATTCAGGTATGTGAACCACTACACAACTGGCATCTAGGGCCCTTCACTCCAAAGATGCAAGGTAAAATTGCTGAAACAGTGGAATAGTTTTAATGCTTGTTGCAGTGATATTAGGTTTGTGCATGTCGGTAAATTCCAGGTGCTAACTTGCATATAACACTCAATCCTGAATAGACTTAGACAAATATGCCTGGACAGTCTGCAATATGAGAGAATAATGATGTTGTATAGTGTTCGGTAGAAAGTAAAATAAATATATTGTAGAAATGAAAGTTTTACAATAGGTCTGGCAGATTTAATGTAAATTATTTCAAAACTTCCAATGGCTGCCTTATAAACCTTTTACTCCACAACTTGCTTCAATCCCAACACTCGTCCGCTCCACTGTACCTCTGACAGACTTTCAATACTATATGGTCAAGCCAAGCTGGATTTGAGTCAAAAAATAAACACACAAGGATCTAGCATCTAAAGACAATTGACTAAATCAGATGAAAAAAAATGTTGTAAATAACCCAACAATTAATTAGAGTTGCTTTTAATCAACTCGTGCGCAGTTTACAAAAGCAAAAAAATAAAACAAAGCGCCATGGTCTTTTAGCGACGGTTCCAAAAACTAACATGTGTGACTGCAGGCAACCTCCTGATGTAGTTTTTAGTAACTCTAAACAAAGCCAGTAACTGCATTTGAAGTATCATGAGTGGTCAGCATACATCATCATCTACTTGCACTTTAAAATATTAGTTTGGCTTCTCAGCTGTTGGTGTAAAACTCATGTGTCACTTGCCACACTGTTGTTTACAATGAACTCAACACGGTTACAACATTGGTTCTACACTTGCCATACTGTTGTTTACAATGAACTCAACAACACGGTTACAACATTTGTTCTACACTTGCCATACTGTTGTTTACAATGACCTCAACAACATAGTTGCAACATTGGTTCTCCACTTGCCATACTGTTGTTTGCAATGAACTCAACACGGTTACAACATTTGTTCTACACTTGCCATACTGTTGTTTACAATGACTTCAACAACATAGTTACAACATTGGTTCTACACTTGCCACACTGTTGTTTACAATGACCTCAATAACATGGTTACAACACTGGTTCAACACTTGCCACACTGTTGTTTACAATGAACTCAACAACACGGTTACAACATTGGCTCTACACTTGCTACACTGTTAATTACAATGAACTCAACACGTTTACAACATTGGTTTTACACTTGCCATACTGTTGTTTACAATGAACTCAACAACACGTTTACAATATTGGTTCTACACTTGCCACACTGCTGTTTACAATGAACTCAACAACACGTTTAGAACATTGGTTTTACACTTGCCACACTGTTGTTTACAATGAACTCAACAACACGATTACAACATTGGTTCTACACTTGCCATACTGTTGTTTACAATTAACTCAACAACACGGTTACAACATTGGCTCTACACTTGCCACAATGTTGTTTACAATTTACTAAACAACACGGTTACATCATTGGTTTTACACTTGCCACACTGTTTTTTACAATGAACTCAACAACACGGTTACAAAATTGGTTTTACACTTGCCATACTGTTGTTTACAAAGAAGTCAACAACACATTTCGAACATTGGTTTTACACTTGCCACACTGTTGTTTACAATGAACTCAACAACACGGTTACAACATTGGTTCTACACTTGCCATACTGTTGTTTACAATTAACTCAACAACACGTTTAGAACATTGGCTCTACACTTGCCACACTGTTGTTTACAATTAACTAAACAACACGGTTACATCATTGGTTTTACACTTGCCACACTGTTGTTTACAATAAATGATAAATGATAAATGAACTCAACAACACGGTTACAACATTGGTTTTACACTTGCCACACTGCTGTTTACAATGAAGTCAACAACACGTTTAGAACATTGGTTTGACACTTGTCACACTGTTGTTTATAATGACCTCAATAGCATAGTTACAACATTGTTTTGACACTTGCCACACTGTTGTTTACAATGAACTCAACAACACAGTTACAACATTGGTTCTACACTTGCCATACTGTTGTTTATAATGACCTCAACAACCAAGTTACAACATTGGTTCTACACTTGCCACACTGTTGTTTACAATGAACTCAACAATATGTTTACAATATTGCTTTTAAACTTGCCACACTGTTGTTAACAATGAACTCAACACGGTTATAACATTTGTTCTACACTTGCCATACTGTTGTTTACAATGAACTCAACAACACGTTTACAACATTTGTTCTACACTTGCCATACTGTTGTTTACAATGAACTCAACAACACGGTCACAACATTTGTTCTACACTTGCCACACTGTTGTTTATAATGACCTCAACAGCATAGTTACAACATTAGTTTGACACTTGCCACACTGTTGTTTACAATGAACTCAACAACACAGTTACAACATTGGTTCTACACTTGTTGTTTATAATGACCTCAACAACCTAGTTACAACATTGGTTCTACACTTGCCGTACCGTTGTTTATAATGACCTCAACAACTAAGTTACAACATTGGTTCTACACTTGCCACACTGTTGTTTACAATGAACTCAACAACACGTTTACAATATTGCTTCTAAACTTGCCACACTGTTGTTAACAATGAACTCAACACGGTTATAACATTGGTTCTACACTTGCCAAACTTGTTTACAATGAACTCAACAACACGGTTACAACATTTGTTTTACATTTGCCATACTGTTGTTTACAATGAACTCAACAATACGGTCACAACATTGGTTCTACACTTGCCACACTGTTGTTTACAATGAAGTCAACAACACGTTTAGAACATTGGTTCTACACTTCCCACACTGTTGTTTACAATGAACTCAACAACACGGTTACAACATTGGTTTTACACTTGCCACACTGTTGTTTACAATGAACTCAACAACACGTTTGGAACATTGGTTTGACACTTGCCACACTGTTGTTTACAATTAATTCAACAACACGTGTAGAACATTGGTTTGACTCTTGCCACACTGTTGTTTACAATGAACTTAACAACACGGTTACAACATTGGTTCTACGCTTGCCACACTGTTATTTACAATGAACTCAACAACACGGTTACAAAATTGGTTCTGTTGCTGGTGTGTTGAGCAATATACCGGTTCGTTAATGACCATGGTCAAAGAGAGCAACACTTTCTTCTTCACTTTCTCGTGCACTCCAAACCATTGAAGTAAATAAAGAAGGTATTAGTGTTTTGACATTTTAGCAAGAACAGTCTCTCTCTAATTACCACCTACTTCCAAGACATTTTAGCAAGAACAGTCTCTCTCTAATGAGCCACCTGCTTCTAATTAACACCCCGCTTTCATTGCAGTTCAGGTAAAGAATTAGGACATTTAAAAATCGTAATAAGACTAATAGTTGTCTGACAAAAAGGATGGGCCATAAAACAATGATCACTAAATACTACTGTCAAAACTGTAAAACGTCTTAAAGTCCATTACATGGAACTGTAATGGCCCCTCCAAACCCAAAAGGCTTTTTACTTATTGTATTTAGTGTTTGCATTTCCATTGGCCCCCCGAGTCGCTGCCTTTCAGCAAAATGTTGGAAATTAACGTAGGAAATCATATAGACGATAGTGACATTCAGTAACACTCAGGGAGTGTGCGTCACTACAGTAACCAGGAAATCATCTGGTGAGCTACGGTATTTACCACTCTGATGCTCCAGCCGGGGCTGCCAGGGTAGTGCCTGGTCTTTGGGACATCCCACCCGTCTGGCTGGTCTGGGGACCAGGACAAGGGGGAACTCACACTGCTATGGGGGCTCCATGCACCCTAAGGCAGGGGAGGGGAGGTGAGAGAGTGAGAGAGAGAGAGGGTAGGAGGAGGGCGACAAAATGCAGCAACGTAAAAACAAAGCCAGCAAAGAAACAAAATGTACAAAAGAATGATGTTAGAGTGAGATGTTGTGAGTTTCTAATGTGTTATAATTATTCATTATCTATTCAAAGGTTTATGTGCAAATTTAAGGCTGTTAGGACTGCTGTGTTAAAGCGATTAATTCGTGTTTCCATGCACGTTGAAGTTTTTTTTAAGTACAGATGCAAAGCCAAACTGTTAACTGTCATTCATGCATTTAAGGCATTGTGGCAAGAAAGAAGCCTTGAAATAATAGTTTTACTTTTACAAAAAAGAAGGGGTGGTGTCAGCAGGGCACCGCACACAAACATGCTAATCTGATAAAAGACATGAGGTAGATTTTAGACTAACACATTTGTTTGAGATATTTATCCACTATGGTTGGGCATTTGACAAAATGACCAATATTGGTAAAACATCTGAATAATCAACAGCACCTCTGGTAATTGCAGCAAAGTACTGCACCTCATATTGCCTCAATTAATCAACAATGCCCATCACTAATATCTATTGGATACAGTGCATCTGTCATCACCAGCATCATTCATTCCCAATGCTAAGTCTGTTATTATTCAGTCCTAATGCCATAGTTGCACTGATATTAGCGCTACTCTTCAAGCAAGCAACTACATGGATGAGGAAAAAACTGGTACATGATAATGAAAGTAGTGGTTATTAGGGACTACAAACTTTCCCTTTTCATCTCTAAGCAACAAGGTGCCTAGATGTTTGTAATGTGGACATGAAATGCACAGATTGATGAAGTTGGGAGTTGGTTGGTGAAGAGTTTGGGTCAACGTTTTGTCATATAAATGGACAAAAAGTGATGTGACAGCATCCTTCTCCATGCTGTTCTCCATCCTTTTTTGTTTTTCACATAATGTTCTCACAAACTGGACTAAGGACGGTTTGAAGTAGGATCATTCACAACCTTTAACAGTAAAGTCGGCATCAACAAACAAAGTCACAGCAGACTCTTGTAACTACCGTCATATAGTAGAGTTTAGAAGGCACAAATCATAAGGTTTTCTATACCAAATAATTGTAAAAATAAAAAAGTCAGTGTTTTGTGATACAAAAACAAATTCCAACCTGTTTGACTCGTGGCCTCCCAGGAGAGAACTTCCTCTTGGTGATGGCTGGCTTTCCCATTCCAATCTTCGGGGTAAGTGGTATAAGGGTGGTGGTGGGTATTAAAATGCCGTGGTCGCCAAACGTCATAGGTGTTTCCCGAGACGCTATGCCCCGGGGTACTGAAAAAGAATGGCAAGGAGCTACAACCATCTCTGCCAACTGCTCTACAGTAGTCTTGAGTGGTTTCTCCTCCACGGATAGGATGGGAAATGAAAGATGTAGCTTGTTCTCTGACGCACGGCCAAGCTGCACTGAGGACTGATGAAAACTGCCCCCCCTCCTGTCCTTAAGGTCTTTTGGAGTACTTTCCAAAAAAGAAGCCATGGCTACATCCAGACACAAAGGCTGGGACAGTGAGACTTCCATTGATTGGTCCGTGAGCGGAACTGATAAAGTACTTGATTCTTTGGTGGTTGAGATGATGGCCTTATAATCCTTTGTGCTGGGGGTGACCATGCCCTGCTTGGAGGAGGTCTCTGTATTTGCTGGCTTTGTTTGTAAAGTGATTTCCTGTTTCAGTTGTGCCTGTATAGGAAGTCGAGAGTCCTGGCTTAGAACCACTGAATCCATGGAACAGTCCGCCAATATGACCTGGGTTCTTCGCGCTGGATGGATTTCTGAGGGAGAAAACATATATTGACGACAATTGATTTGGATATCAGCACATCATTCACAATAACATGAGATACCACAACACGGTTGGAATTCCGCCGGTCCATAAACATTTATGTCTCGCCCCACAAATACTTCTCCATAAAAAAAGAGGAATACATTTACACCAGTGTTTGCTTTAGAAACGTTAGGTCTGTCAAGAGTAATGTGTGATTTGTTCATTAATAAACAAGAATCTTGTAGGCACTCCTGGACTTTGTCGATTTATGACCCTTAAACTCATGACTGTAGTAATTTAACGTGTTTTGGTTTCAAGCATCGATTTATGACCCAGGAGACTTACGACTATAGTCATTTACAGTCTTACGCTTCGGTTGATTTTGGCTCCATTTTTTTATATATTTTTTTACATACAGCACTTTACGAGCGGATAAGCTTTATTATGCTCGGTTCGGCAAGAGAAAATCACTTGTGTTGATGCCTAATGTAAGCTACTGCTCAGCGTTGCTTGGAAATCAAATAATTTTAAAGGGGAATTGCACTAGTTTTGGAATTTTGCCTATTGTTCACAATTAGTACGAGAGACAAGAAGACCGATGTCTAATTAGTGATTGTAGTGTGTAAAAAAGATCACTCCCTATATGTTCATAATTTTTTTTTCTATCTATTTATTTACTATCTGTTCATAATCATATTATTTTTAATTTATTTTTAATGTTATTTTTTTGGTTTGTTTAGTTTTTTTCAGTTTTTTTAGGGGGTAGGGGTGTCATTGTAGGGATATAAACAAAAACATATTTTGACATTTAGGGCAGACAATAGATGTATGATGTATGCAAATATGATGTAATGTATAGGAATGGCTGATGCTGGACGTCAATAAAATCTGAACTACAAAAAAAAAGAAGACAGATGTATTCTTTGTATGCATTTGGACTTGTAAATAAACATTAAAAAAGTCTGCTTACATTGGAGTTAATAGGAGGTCCTCTATTCCCCCCATAAAACCCTCGAAATAACCATCCAAAAACACTTACATTTTGTGACCTGATTTTTAACCAAGTATTAGTAATATTGTTATTATAAGCGCTAATGCAGACTAACTATTTTTAGCGGTGCATTGTCACAAAGTGCTAACAAACTGGTTGCTGCTATATTGATGTCATAAGCTGGTGAGCTGCTTTCTAGCCTCGGAGCTCGTGAAAGTTTATTCTATATCATAAAAAATTCCTCTCACCTGGTTTACAAAGTAAAAGTATTACAACATAATCTGACAAGTTGGTCAACTTTGACATCCAATTTAGACTGGTAAATGTCAAAAACAAAAAAACCTTGGTTCCACCCACCTTTTTTCTATGCAAGGATTATGAGTCATTCTTCATCTAAGCAGGAATATATAAACATCCTAACAGTTGGCATCCTAGTGACGGCAGACCATGTAGAGTAAGTGATGTTTGTTTGTTGGCTCTCATTAAGTCTGCAGTGAGTAGTAATCAGTGATGTTGTTGAAGGAAAAAGCGAACGTTGTAATGCGTTTTTTTTTTTTTTAAAGAATGTGCCTGTTACTATTAAATGATCAAAATACGTAATTTATGTTATTATTAATGTGCCTGTTACTTCATTACATATATACTTACAGTGTATTTATAAAATGTTGATGGAAGTGTTTGGATGTTTTTAAGCGCTTTATAGGCAGAATAGAGCGACTCCAATAGGTTTCATTGTGAGCTGACTTTTGATCACATTTATTTGGTAGTTAGAATTAGAGATGTCTGATAATATCGGCCTTCCGATATTTTTGGCTGATAAATGCTTTAAAATGTAATATCGGAAATTATCGGTATTGGTTTTAACCTCACGATTTTCCCGGGAGACTCCCGAATTTCAGTGCCCCTCCCGAAAATATCTCTGGGGCAACCATTCTCCCGATTTCCACCCGGACAACATTATTGGGGGCGTGCCTTAAAGGCACTGCCTTTAGCGTCCTCTACAACCTGTCGTTGCGTCCGCTTTTCCTCTGGCTTTTACACACACATAAGTGAATGCAAGGCATACTTGATCAAAAGCCATACAGGTCACACTGAGGGTGGCCGTATAAACAACTTTAACACTGTTGCAAATATGCGCCACACTGTGAACCCACACCAAACAATAATGACAAACACATTTCGGGAGAACATCCGCACCTTAACACAACATAAACACAACAGAACAAATACCCAGAACCCCTTGCAGCACTAACTCTTCCGGGACGCTACAATATACACCCCCGGCTACCAACCAAACCCCCCCTGGCCCCCCAATCTCCTGAATTCGGAGGTCTCAAGGTTGGCAAGTATGCTCTAGTATACTCTGGATTGAAGCTGTGCCTTCATTGTTTTTGTAGCTGTTGTTTTGAGGCATGTTTAAAAAAAAAAAAAATAACGTACTTTGTGAAAGTCAACGTATAGTATTTCCCATAGTTGTAGTGGGTATTAGGATTATCTCAGGGAGAGCATGTCCCAAATTCCAAGCTGCTGTTTTGAGGCATGTTAAAAAAAATAATGCACTTTGTGACTTCAATAATAAATATGGCAGTGCCATGTTGGCTTTTTTTTCCATAACTGGAGTTGAAGTTGTTCTCTTATTTTGGAAAACCTTGTTTTTGATTGAATGATTGAAACTTGTATTAGTAGATTGCACAGTACAGTACATATTCCGTACAATTGACCACTAAATGGTAACACCCGAATAAGTTTTTCAACTTGTTTAAGTTGGGGTCCACGTTAATCAATTCATGGTAAAGTTACATTGTTTAATGCATCAAGCGGGGCATCACAACAAAATTAGGCATAATAATGTGTAATTCCACGACTGTATATATCGGTATCGGTTGATATCGGAATTGGTAATTAAGAGTTGGACAATATCGGAATATCGGATATTGGCAAAAAAGCCATTATCGGACATCTCTAGTTAGAATGCGTAAAAAAAGAAAAACCTATATGTTCTTGTCTTACATAAGGACTGTGAATAATAGGCAAAATTCTAAAAAAAAAAGGAAGCAGGTACCCTTTAAGACTTTAATCAGTTGATCTCAACAGAAGAACATGGTCCTAAATCAGTAGTTACCTGGACATCAGTAATTTGTATCATCTATCAACTGTGGCTTTGCGGCTATTCTTAGTGTTGTAGAGTCTTAGTGTTCCTAATGACACATCATTATTGGAGTGAGCATGTATAACTTGTACAGTATAACTGGTAAAGAGCGATCAAATTACAAACCCCGTTTCCATATGAGTTGGGAAATTGTGTTAGATGTAAATATAAACGGAATACAATGATTTGCGAATCATTTTCAACCCATATTCAGTTGAATATGCTACAAAGACAACATATTTGATGTTCAAACTGATAAACATTTCTTTTTTTGCAAATAATCATTAACTTTAGAATTTGATGCCAGCAACACGTGACAAAGAAGTTGGGAAAGGTGGCAATAAATACTGATAAAGTTGAGGAATGCTCATCAAACACTTATTTGGAACATCCCACAGGTGTGCAGGCTAATTGGGAACAGGTGGGTGCCATGATTGGGTATAAAAGTAGATTGCATGAAATGCTCAGTCATTCACAAACAAGGATGGGGAGAGGGTCACCACTTTGTCAACAAATGCGTGAGCAGATTTTTGAACAGTTTAAGAAAAAACTTTCTCAACCAGCTATTGCAAGGAATTTAGGGATTTCACCATCTACGGTCCGTAATATCATCAAGGGGTTCAGAGAATCTCGAGAAATCACTGCACGTAAGCAGCTAAGCCCGTGACCTTCGATTCCTCAGACTGTACTGCATCAACAAGCGACATCAGTGTGTAAAGGATATCACCACATGGGCTCAGGAACACTTCAGAAACCCACTGTCAGTAACTACAGTTGGTCGCTACATCTATAAGTGCAAGTTAAAACTCTCCTATGCAAGGCGAAAACTGTTTATCAACAACACCCAAAAACGCCGCCGGCTTCGCTGGGCCTGAGCTCATCTAAGATGGACTGATACAAAGTGGAAAAGTGTTCTGTGGTCTGACGAGTCCACATTTCAAATTGTTTTTGGAAACTGTGGACGTCGTGTCCTCCGGGCCAAAGAGGAAAAGAACCATCCGGATTGTTATAGGCGCAAAGTTGAAAAGCCAGCATCTGTGATGGTATGGGGGTGTATTAGTGCCCAAGACATGGGTAACTTACACATCTGTGAAGGCGCCATTAATGCTGAAAGGTACATACAAGTTTTGGAGCAACATATGTTGCCATCCAAGCAACGTTACCATGGACGCCCCTGCTTATTTCAGCAAGACAATGCCAAGCCACGTGTTACATCAACGTGGCTTCATAGTAAAAGAGTGGGGGTACTAGACTGGCCTGCCTGTAGTCCAGACCTGTCTTCCATTGAAAATGTGTGGTGCATTATGAAGCCTAAAATACCACAACGGAGACCCCTGAACTGTTGAACAACTTAAGCTGTACATCAAGCAAGAATGGGAAAGAATTCCACCTTAGAAGCTTACAAAATGTGTCTCCTCAGTTCCCAAACGTTTACTGAGTGTTGTTAAAAGGAAAGGCCATGTAACACAGTGGTGAACATGCCCTTTCCCAACTACTTTGGCACGTGTTGCAGCCATGAAATTCTAAGTTAATTATTATTTGCAAAAAAAAAAAAAAGTTTATGAGTTTGAACATCAAATATCTTGTCTTTGTAGTGCATTCAATTGAATATGGGTTGAAAATTATTTGCAAATCATTGTATTCCGTTTATATTTACATCTACCACAATTTCCCAACTCATATGGAAACGGGGTTTGTACGATCATTCTACAAAACACAAAACAAGTGAAGTTGGCACGTTGTGTAAATTGTAAATAAAAACAGAATACAATGATTTGCAAATCCTTTTCAACCTATATTCAATTGAATAAACTGCAAAAAAAAAAAGAAGAGACTGCAAAGACAAAATATTTAACGTTCAAACTGGTAAACTGTGTTGTTTTTTGCAAATATTAGCTCATTTGGAATTGAATGCCTGCAACATGTTTCAAAAAAGCTGGCACAAGTGGCAAAAAATACTGAGAAAGTTGAGGAATGCTCATCAAACACTTATTTGGAACATCCCACAGGTGAACAGGCTAATTAGGAACATGTGGGTGCCACGATTGGGTATAAAAGCAGCTTCTATGAAATGCTCAGTCATTTACAAACAAGGATGGGGAGAGGGTCACCACTTTGTGAACAAATGCGTGATCAAATTGTCCGACAGTTTAAGAACAACATTTCTCAACGAGCTAATGCAAGGAATTTAGGGATTTCACCATCTACGGTCCGTAATATCTTCAAAACGTTCAGAGAATCTGGAGAAATCACTACACGTAAGGGCCCGCCCACCGAGCGCGAAACCTTACGCAGAGCGCGTGTTCTGCAATTACGTTGGGGCGGCACCTGACTGACACGACAGCGTTTCACATTCATTTAATTCACGTGAAACATACATTAGTTACATCAGTTTGATTTAATGTTAATGTTATGTCGACAGCACATTTCGGATTGGATAATGTTTTAAGTAAAAGTGGACCACATTGCTTTACGTTGTTGGAATTGTAAGTTAACGGGCTGTGCATGACCGAAGATCGTATACTATGAGAGGATGATCAACTGCACCGGTGTCAAACTCAAGGCCAGGGGGCCAGATCTGTAAATGATGTGTGTCAATAAAGTACTTAATATTTTTTCACTAACTGTAATAGATTTTTTTCCATTTTGACAGAAAAAATATATGTACTGCTTGAAATTGCATACATTTTACATTTTAATAGTATCCATTAATGCAACAAATATCATACTTTCCAAACATGGATTTGTCTTAATAAAAATACTTACCTTTACAACAAATTACCCATCCAAATAATAAAAATGACAATACATTTTACGGTGTTCTTTACAGCATATAACTGTATATTGAAAAAAACTATTACTGTTTTTTGCGTTAAAATTCTGTTGACTGAGCTGCCAGTTTTTGACTGTAAAATCTACGGTTGTTGTTTTTAACGGTGTATTACTGTAAATGGAAAGACATTTGGTACATTTGTTTTTACGGTAGTAAAACTGGCAGCTAAATTGCCAGAATAAAAAAATTATTTGTACTGTTTTTCCATTAACAATAAAATGTTGTAAAAACCAATGCAAATTTAACACAAAAAGTCTGGCAACTAAACTGTCAGCCTTTTCCGTAACCACCAAAAACACCCAAAAATACAGTGGTTCTGTTTTTCCATTTACCGTAAAATGTAAAAAAAATCCTGCTAATTTTACAGTAAAATTTTGTAAATGTAAAGTTTTTACTGTAAAATCGACAGTTTACTTAAAACAATCTACATAATTGATAATGAAATCCAGAGGCAAATTCATACATTATTCGCTGTTACAAACGGCCCTCTGATGGCAGCCATAACTGCCATGTGGCCCTCAATGAAAACCAGTTTGACAACTGCGATCTACTGCATGATATTGTACATTTGCAGTAAGACATAATATCTTCTTTTTGTCACTTAATAGAAATACTGAGGACAGGACCTCGGTGTCCTCAATGGTAGTTACTACGACCATGTGCGTGTGCACAAGTCCTTGTTGCGTTTGTCAAAATTGACCTCCCTTAAAACCTTCTTGCCCCCCAAAGTTGTACTAGGAGACTCAATGTTGTCGGTCTATATCAGATCTGGGCAAATTAAAGCCCGGGGGCCGCATGCGGCCCGTTAAGCTTTTCAATCTGGCCCGCCGGACATTCCCCCAAATTTTTTTTAGATCTTTAAGATGGAAACTGTCGCTGCCATTATGATGTGCAGTGAGGTTTTCAAATGACCGTAAGTCTTGAACTATACAAAGTATTTCAATGGTTGGAATCTGGGCTTTTGCATGATATACTAGTTACTATGGTAATTTAAGTCACAGCAGCTCAGACGAGGCAACAAGTAGTGTGGGTGGGGAGCGTTTCCACAGTGTTTCCAGAGCGAGCCTGAAAATGCGGGTCGACAGACGCGAAGGAGATTTTTACAACAAAGTTCTAAAGTTTATTGATGTATCAGATATATCAGATTGTAGGTGGGTTTATTTTTTACCCTTCGCGTTCATATTTCACGGTGTTTCGCTTAATTGTAAAATATTTCGATCGAGAGGGGGTGTGACGTTCATATGTTGTCAATATTCAGTGTTTTATCGTTCATAGTTAAAATTGTGAATCCCATATTCTTTATTTTCATGTGCATTCTGGGTGTCTCAGTAAAAAAAAAATTAATTCCATTTCGTTTTTGAAGGCGGTCTGTCATAACGTTTTTAGCATTCAATCAGACATTATTGTGAGGTTTTGTATTAGTGTTCCTAAAAATAGATATAGATATATACATTTTTTTCTCTAAATTTGCCCCCCCGAGTCAAAATAATTGCCCAGGCCTGGTTTATATAGTTGTGTCACAAGAAGCCCAAATTAAAGACTGGAGATAGAGATTTGAATTATTTTTCCTCCATTTAGTCAGGTAGCGTTTATGCCTTTCAATTATTGGTTCAGTATCAAAGAATGAATTGAACTGAAGCAATCAGGCGGTGGCTTTCAAGCTGACATCCCTAGAGTAAAACACGCAGACAGTACAGATAGTCTCGTCTTATTAGGGGGGCACCCATCATTTCCATTCACAAGTTCCCATGTCACACTGACACTAACACACACATACGCACCTGCAGAAGCATCTCTGCCAAGGAAAGCAGTAACCATGACAACCAACCACATCCCAGAGCCTGTGCTCTGGGGCTCATGACTGTGCAGCTTGCAGGTGCTCATCCGGTACCCATGCCAGAAAGTCATTTAGTAGATGGCCCCTCCAACCCTCTTCAGCGTTCAGCCATTGACCCAGCTGAACACACACTCTCATTCATATTAATGCACCCCCCACCCGACCCACACCCTCTTCCCTACAACTCCTACAGTGAATGAGGTGATGTTTAGATAAATACATTGCTTTGATTAACGCAGCAAAGACTTAACTGCAGGCTTCCGGTGAAGTTTCAAATTCAGCTGTGTCTTATTTCTGTTCAACATTGAAGATGCAGTATACCAATGGACAAGGCATTACATGCGCTTGATTTGACATCAGAATGATGCAACTGATGACCATAGACATTTTTCAGCATAGTAAGCAAAGTTAGCGAGCAGTCATGAATGAGCCAGCCTGTCTCCAGGCAGGTTTGCAGACAGATACCACCGTCGTCATCATGATACTCCAATTCTCCTCGTCAGTGGAGTCTAGACAGTGTGGGCAGTGCAGCTTTCACAGGCATCCCCAGCACACCGTTCTTTCTTGATGCTGCTCTGCCAAAATCCTATGCTAGGTTACTGCCATTTATTTGATGATGCAATGGAATGAAGTGTCACAGCAGAGATGATTTTCCTCTTTTCTGACTTACAATGTTGGATAGTCTTGTTAAACAATTCCAAAGCAACACAATTACCGTATTTTTCGGAGTATAAACCGCTCCGGAGTATAAGTCGCACCGGCCGAAAATGCATAATAAAGAAGGAAAAAAACATATATAAGTCGCACTGAAGTATAAGTCACATTTTTGGGGGAAATTTATTTGATAAAACCCAACACCAAGAATAGACACTTGAAAAGCAATTTAAAATAAATAAAGAATAGTGAACAACAGGCTGAATAAGTGTACGTTATATGACGCATAAATAACCAAATGAGAACGTGCCTGGTATGTTAACGTAACATATTATGGTATGAGTCATTCAAATAACTATAACATATAGAACATGCTATACGTTTACCAAACAATCTTTCACTCCTATTCGCTAAATCCGATGAAATCTTATACGTCTAATCTCTTGCGTGATGAGCTAAATAATATTATTTGATATTTTACGGTAATGTGTTAATAATTTCACACATAAGTCGCTCCTGAGTATAAGTCGCACCCCCGGCCAAACTATGAAAAAAACTGCGACTTATAGTCCGAAAAATACGATATATAGTTCTTGGATTTCGCTGTGAGCTTGCACGCAATTTTGGATGTCTCTGAATGCTGTGTTTTGGAGTCATCCTTGCATGATCTTCCTCCACCTCTGCTAAGCCGACTCAGCCGAAACTTCTGCCTGCAGCCTCCGACGCTATTTCTTCTCCTCTAATGCCCTCCCGCCTGCTCTTAAGGCTATAAAAACGCCAACCAATTTCACACTGTTGTGCAAATGGAATAGACAGCCCGTAGTGTTTTTCTACTTTAATTTGGACTCTGACTCCAAATCCAGACCTCCATGGGTTTATAAATTTGATTTCCATTGATAATTTTTGTGAGCTTTTGTTGTCAGCACAGTCAACTACGTAAAGAACAAAGTATTTAATGAGAATATTTCATTCATTTAGATCTAGGTTGTGTTATTTTAATGTGCCCTTTATTTTTTGAGCAGTTTATATTTGAAAGTATACATTTAAAAATATATAAATTCTGATACTTTTGGAAAGGGGGGCATAAAGGATTTCATTTGCATCTAAGAACAAACACCTCTGCAGAGACAGACACAAAAAGGGGAGTTTGTAAAAAGTGACTGTGGAGCAAAATTGACGTAAAACGTAAACCAAAACATATCCAATATGTATTATCTAGAGACCACAAGGAAGTGTGTTAAATATAGATTAGAGTGCCATTAAATGTCAGATATACAGAAGGATTATGCATTGTTACATCTAAACTGCAAATAAAAATTAACAGGACTACCAATTATGAAGTGGAAAAATAAGAGTTCGGATTTCAATTGAAATCCAGCACAAGCATCCTCTAAAGATTCAAGCAAAAATATGAATACAATTTTAAGACAATGGAAATCCTTGAATCTGCAGCTTGTGAGACACCATCTGGTGATGCGACAGTCCTCAAAAAATATATTAATGGTCTTTTCTTTAGGTGTTAGTCCAACCTGTGACAAGTGCAAACTTTAGACTCAGCTCTGATAAGAGACTATATGGCCCAAACGTATGCATACTGCATTGCTTGATACTAAGAAGATGTTTATACATAATGTGTGATTGCTTTGTTTTTGAGTTAAAAAACCCCCACATTGATAACATTCTGAAAAAGATTAGAATCTCATCAAATCTACAAAATCAGGAATTGGGAACAAGTACTCACCAGGCTCTTGGGCTGACGAGGAAAGCTTCTCTTCCTGGACGGTATCCTCAACAGGCTCTGGATCCGAGTGCAACGGAGCAGCAAGTAATTCCGGTTTGGGGTCATTGTGCATTTCAGGAGGCATCCGACTGCCAGGTTCTTGGTCCGTGTACTTTTCAGGCAGCTGTGGGCCAGTCTCAGAGTCTGTATGCGTCAAGACTGGCGAAGGGCTAAGCTCTCGGCCAGTGTCCATATTCTCTGCTTGGGACGCATGCTCTGCAGCGGGAGACCTGCAGTTGGTACAGACAAAGTCCTCTTTTGGGTGGATTTCTGCTTGGCCTGAGTTGTGACGCTCACACTCGAGGTGTAGCCATCTGAAAGGATTGCAAAGGAATTAACAACAAGGCGGTTTAGGCAATCCTTAAGTATGACATCCTTAAAATCATATATACATAGTAAGTAACAATGTTGGCAATAACGCACTTTTTGTGTCTTTTTACACATTGAAATCAGAAAGGATGCGCATTTCCGGAAGTCCGCACGTCCACGGGACGCAGATTATTAATTTTTTTTACCGACCCTGCTTCCTTGGTTCAAAACTCCGGTTTGCTGTTTTTTTTATCGGTTATCGCTTTCTGCCGGTGTTTTGTTTCGTTTATATTTGCCGGTGTTGTGCCAAAATGTGATTGCCTTGCAAAAATGTCAGGGTTTTCTGCAGCGTTTTGTTGTTAAGGCGGCTGCCTTAACAACAAAGAGCCACCGCCTAAACTAACGTCTTAACAAGATCTCCAGCCACACGTGCACATTTAAAACACTATCTCTGTCCCTAAGCAAACGCATACACTGACTGTCATACGCATGCCAAAATACTGGGGGCGCTGTATGCTAGGACTTAAGACCATTTTAGCCAATCAGAAACATCCAAAACGTCATTTCCGGAGGCTGCATATAGCAAAAATGGCGGGTCACCGCAAGAAAGAATTATATATGTGGACTGACAGAGAAGTAGAGCTACTTTTAAGCATCGTTTTGGAGTTTAAAGTTAACAAAACTCACCAAAGTGTTGACTGGGAAACTTGCCTGTCCAAGTGTGGTGACATTCTTACCCTATTTTGGAACGGTACGGACTTGGAGGGACATCTGAGGAATTTACTCATTGGAAAGAGGACATCACAAAAACAACTATCGTCACTAAACTGAAAGCGATTCATGGAAAGTACAGACAAGCAGTCGACGCAGGTGGAAGAAGTGGTTACGATACAGTTGTTTTGCTGTACTTCGAACTATGCGAGTAGATCTGGGGCAGTTCTCCATCAACTACATCCATTCAATTTAGAATAGAAACATCAGATATTGACACAAGCTCTCACAGGAGTTCGGATTCTCCATTCACCCTTGACAGCCTGGTCACAGACAAAGATATGCCGAATGATGTACAAGAGCACCTTAACTCTTAACTAACACATTTTCTGGGGGAAACACTTAATGTATTTATTTCACAGGAGCGCGCACCACGCGCTAAACCTGCATTGCTTGGCTTCGTCCGTTCACAGTGGATGACTAGGTGTAAGACAAACACTTAATCTTCGTGGTTATTGTAACGCTACGTGTTTGACATTATTTAAGCCTTTATCGTGTCCGGAAAATGACAGTTTGCTTTTTCTGTGTTATTAATGGGATTTAAAGGACTGTTGTTAGTCTGATGTTGATGTGATAAAACCTCATTCTTGTTTGGAAGATACATACAATTGTAAATGTTATTTCTTCATGCACATAATAAATATTCATAAAGTATTTGGATGTATTCATTTATGTAAGATTTTCATTAAATGTAATATTGCCTGACAAAAAGTGATTCAGTTTAATATTGTGATATTTACACACGCATATTTTACTAGAATACCCTTGTCAGAATACCCATTACATATATCAAAATCAAGTAACTACTGTACTGTTTACTTATTGAAATACCCTTTACAAAGCTAAAAACTACCCAAACGACCCCTTTGCTGCTGCCCAAAATTTATTTCAAGTAATATTTTGATACTGACACACCTCATCTCTACATATTGTACTAGAATACCCTTATGGGCATTACATATAGCAAAACCAAGTAACTTCTTTACTGTTTACTTGTTGAAATACCTTTTAAATCAATTTTTGGCCGCAGCAAAAGGGTCATTTAGGTAGATTTTAGCTCTAAAAAGCATATTTCAACAAGTAAACAGTACAGTAGGTACCTGATTTTGCTATATGTAATACTCATAAGGGTATTCTAGTAAAATTTGCAGAGATGAGATGTATCAGTAGTCTTCGTCAGCCAGAGAACTTTGATTTTGGTGTGGCTGCGGTGAAGTATAGATCCATGAAGGAAAGAAGAAAGTGAATGAATGTTTATAACTGGATACATTTACATATGCATAAAAATGTGTTTTCTTTTGTAAAACTGAATTAGGTCAAATTAAGTTTATGACAACTTTTTTCCAAAACAATATAGAATGTGAGATATAACAGGATACATTTATCATTTGTTTTCAAAACGGTTACAAAAAAGTGGGACCCCAAAAATTTACTCTGGGACCCCATTTTCATGACTTGATGGGGTCCCTGGTACCCCATTTTGAAAATTCCTAGCGCCTAAAAGTGGAGCTTGAACTTACCTCTTACAGGTGTGGCAGTGGACTAGGTCTTTATGATGCTCAGGGTCCAGGATGCAGGCGCACACAGGGCAGCTCAGAGCGGGGTCCTGGTTTTGGACACAGTTCTCACACAGCAAGCTGTTGTGGTGCCACAGCCCACTGGTTCGAGTTCCACACTGGATGCATACTCTGCAGTTCTGTGAAACAAAATAAAAAAAATAAAAAAAACAACTCTAAGGTGACATGAAGTTCTGAAGTGATGTTCTGGGACACAGCTGCATAGAATGTGGATTCTCCTACCTACCTTACATCTCCAGTCATTTGTGGGAAGCACGTCCATTGCAGGTTGCAGACAGAACGTATGGTAGCCTTTATCACACATGTCACATACAAGCATTTTAGTGTCCTCTCCTGGGTTCCTGCAAACCATTAAACAATTATTTCAGCACATTCTTTTTGGTCCACTTTATTATCACTAATACAATATTTTTTGAAGGGTGACCTACTTGCACGTCTGGCAGACTTTGCACTCAGGGCACTGCCACCCTGCCCTCCTCAGAGGGGTCACGGCCATATCCAGACACATTCCATGGTAATGCAGCCCACAACTGGTGCAGAACAGTTGGTCGAGTAGATCCCCTGGGCTGTCGCACAGCGCGCAATTTACGTCGTCATCAACTGCGGACATGGAAATAAAAGCGTTAAATTGCACGGGTCAAGTCACTGACTGCTTGTTTATACTCAAATAGTTATTTTAAGTGTGTCAAATTAAACACATCTTACATTTATGCACGGCCAAATCAATGTGTTCTGGGCAGAGGAGCGAGAGACTCCTGGTATCCTGAAAGGCCCCTGCTGCCCCCGCACAGGGGTAATGGTAGAATTGAGTACATCCTTCAGCACAGCACTTAATGGATGCTCCAAGGCGCTTACAGTATGCACAGTGCTGCAGGAAATGACAAACGATTGTGAAAAAAAAGCATGTCTGAATCTATTCAAGGTGATATATTCTTAACACTTCTTCTTAAAACTTTGTCAGCATTAATAGCCTTTTTTTCTATGGTTCTACAAGTGTGTTTAAAGAGCCATTTGGTGGATTCAAGTGGAAGAGTTGCGGACAGGCTTCACAACACAACACAAACCAGAGCAGTGTGCCTTTGCTAATGCTAGGAGGCTAAGCTGCTCTGAGAGTTCAGTGCCGTTGAGTGGCGTGACCTTTTCCCATTTCACAACTGACAGATCCACAGTGCGGAAGCTGACCTTTACCAGCCAGCCTGATCCATCAGCTTTACTGTGCCTCAGTGAGACCAGGCGGTCCTACCACAACACATTAAGATGGTGTTAAAAGCTATTAGGGCACGGACGCTCCCACTGACTCACCTTTGTGCTCCCTGAGTCAATGGCTCTGTCCACATTAAGCAGAGATTGTCCCTCGCCCTCGCAAACACCTTCGGACCATGAGGCACAACTCTGATGTGCCCAGCATTGCCCTGTCATTCAAAAACATCACAAGGATGAAGACCGAATGAAGATTAGAATATATGCAACTACTACTTAGAATGGGTTTAATAAAAGTGACTGGTCTATTGTGTGCAACTACTACTACATCTACTACTTGACAGCAACCAGCAAAGTCGAAACTGCACTGTTTGCAAAACATGACAACCATAGAAAGATGAGCTACATACACACAGCCTTTTGCTATGGCACAACTACTGGTGTTAAAAATCAAATATAAGAATAATAGCTATATTGCAAAGGTGCAAACTCATAATTTTGTGTGTGCACATATTATTTGTCAATAAAGTACTGTAGTTCATCTTCCTAACTAAATATATTTATCATTTCCATTTTGACAGAAACAAATGTATGTAGTGCATGATATTGCAATATTTCAAACTTTAACATTGCTATATTATCTGATCATGCAACAAATATATTTTTCTACACCGCAGGTGTGAATCCCAAAGCCCGGGGGCCAGATGTGGCCCGCCACTTCATTTTATTTGGCCCACGAAATCCTGGAAATAATACGTATCAATAAAGTACTGTAACTTGTTTTACTAAATGTATTCTTTCTTTCTATTCTGGCAGAAAAAAAATATATGTACCCCATGCAATCGCAAATTTTGTTAACTTAAATATTGTCTAACTATGCAAACATATATTATCAAACTTTCAAACCATTTTTTAAATAGAAATAAATACTAATAATAATGTGCAATGTAAAAGTAGCAATAGATTCAATGGTAAAATTGTGAAATTTACTGTGGTTTTTACAACATTTTTCTCTAAATGAAAACAACAGTACTATTTTTACTGTAAAATAAATTATGGTGCCGTTTTGGCATTCACAGTAACAAACCAAAAAATCTACAGTTGTTGATTTGTGGTAAAAAAAACAAAAAACAAAACACACTGGCAGCTCATGTGCCAAAATTTTACTGTAAAAATGCAGTTTTTTATTTACAGTAAAAAAACAACATTTTACAGTAAAATTCTGACTGCCTTTGTTTTTTTTACCATAAAAACAGCAGGGCTGTTTTTCCATTTACAGTAATACACACTAAATTTTAAGGTGAAATTATTGCAACTTACCATATTTTTTTTACATTTTAGTTAAAAAAAATCTACTGATAAAATGCATTAAAAGAATTATGTAATTTCGTGTTCACTGTTAAAAACGGCCCCCTGGGGCCAAACAAAACGACTTTGACACATCTGTTTTACACCATATTATATATTTTAAAAGAATAATAAAAATACTTAATTATCTGCTTGTCATGCTGACTTATGATATACATTCACTATTACTAATGGCCCTCTAAAGGTAGCCATAACTGCGATGTGGCCTTCAATGAAAACAAGTTTGACACACCTGAAATATGGCATTCAGAACATTGAGCAAAACTTATTTTTTGGGGAGATTTTGTAGCACATCCACTGTAGTCACAAAAACATTACAAGCAAAATTGCACATTTTAGGTACAGCGGTATGTCGATTTTCATTTTTCTTTACAATTTGGTGTTCGACTAACATTTTTGCCGAAATCGTGCCTTGGTTTTAACGTAACAAACTAGTTTGTTTGCTTGTGCATCATTTAGCGGAATCAAGTTGCCATATTGGGAAGTCAGTCTGTGTTTTTTTCCCTCCATTGATTTTGACTGCTAAATAAGCCACTGTGGGGCCAAGTAGAGTTACATGGGCATTTATTTAGATTAAAAATGTGAGAAAGTATTGAACTTAATCAGAGTACGATGTGGGCTGTCCGTCTTCATTCTCTGCGCTCATTGCGGTCTTTGCCAACAAGAGTTTTCAATAAAGCTACCAGTTGTGTAAGATATTCATTTATGTATTTCATTCATCATTTGTATGTATTTGTTTTTGCGTGTCTGTAAAAATATGTTTAATGTTAAAATTTTGGCGCTCAAATGAGTTGACATTTTATCTCGTAAAAAAACATGCTTCAGTTTTCTTATGGTTCTGTGTTTATCTGACCTTTTGAAACTGATTACTAACAAAAACCGAGGCACTACTGTTTCTTAACTGGAATGAACTTAATATTACCTGACTCAAAGAGAGACTGGACGTTAAGATCGTGTGGAAGGCCGACATGAGAAAGCTCATCCCAAAATCGACTCGTGTCTAGATCTCCCTCGCCGTTTTCAGACCCGCTGGAACAAAAGGATCAAAGAAGGTCAAGCATAGTTTTGTTTTTCTATAAAAACAACAAGGACAGAAGAGAATGACATGCAGGTTTTTCTATAATTAAAGGTGCCATATGTAATAATTTAATGTCAAGTCATCATAAAATGGCCCTGATATGTCAAAAGGCATTAATAAATCATGTTCTTCTCCAATACCTCTATAACTGATAACAGTAGTTCAGCCGGGAAATGCTCATTTCAAAATTAGATTTACAGCCCCGAAATATTGTTATTGTTTTCATTTCGATGCCCCTACTCCACCGTTTGACCAATTAAAAAGTCAGTGAGTGTGTCACATCCAGGTTGCCAGTTACGCACCTCCATCTTCGTTGAGCTACTGCCACTTGTAAAGTCACTAAACATGTCAGACCTTAGTAAATATAAAATGCGTCGTTACAATTCTCAACTTATTCATGACAAAGCCAGGAACAAAACAAGGATTTGTATTGGGGATGCCTTTGAAAGATGGAGATGATTGAAGGCGGAGAAGATTTTTTTCATCTGACGCCAAACTTGTTAATTTCCTCCTTGATAGGTAAGTCAGGCATTTACTTTTTCTTATTACTTGTAATAAATGGAAATGGACATTTTGTATGTAAACCATAATGTCCAATACAGTCTATGAACTTGTCTAACAAAGCTAGTATGTTCGTGCAACGAATGCTTAGCATGCTAGCCCGGTCAATGACACATCGACATATAGGCTAACGGGGGAAATATATGCCCGTTAGCTTGTATGTCGATGTGTCATCCAGCTGACAGTGCAAAATATATTTCCGACAAATAAAACCTATGTTGATATGGGTAGTGACAGTGCCTATTTCGTTCTCAATATGCTGATACACTGAGGAAATGCGTTCCAACATTAGCACAGCTAATTGCGGTTTCTGGTACTGTGCATCGGACACATATGGGGTGGTATTTGCTTGGCACCATATAATGCAGACCTGGGCAAATTAAGGCCCGGGGGCCGCATGCGGCCCGTTAAGGTTTTCAATACGGCCCGAGGGACATTCCCAAATAATTTTTTTCGATCTTTAAGATGAAAACTGTAGCTGCCACTATGATGTGCAGTGATGTTTTCAAATTACCGTACGTCTTGAACTATACAATTATTTATTAAAAAAATTTAAAAAAATTTTTAAATTCCATTTAATTTTTTATGCGGTCCGTCATAACGTTTTTAGATTTCAATCAGACATTATTGCAAGGTTTTGTATTAGTGTTCCTTAAAATAGACATACCGGCCCCCAGACACATTTTTTCTCTGAATTTGGCCCCCCCGAGTCAAAATAATTGCCCAGGCCTGCTATAATACATTACATGTAATGATTTTCTACTTTGTGTATTGACATGGTAGTCGGCTATATGACTTTTGCGTATTGTGGTTTTTGCGTAACGTGGAATTGCATACTGCACTGAAAGATGGTGATGTGCATACACGGAAGCATTCTCTTCAGGTTGGATGCAATATGGAGTTATGTTGAACGAAATGTGGCGGTAATTTTACTGTTGGCCTTGGCTTGCCATCAAAGTAGGCCTATGCAATATATAATATATAATATATTATTGTATATCATTATTTTGATGGTGTTCCGTAAGTTCTAACTAGACATTTCAGCAGGGTAAAGCCAACAATCTGTACCAACTCCCGTTGAAAATATTGCTGCGTAACTTTACAAATACATTTGGCTAATTGACATCAGTAAAATGTGGCATAATTACTTAGTAAACCATCTTGCAAGAAGCATAAACAAGAAAAAACCTACAGGGTAGGACTCGTCGATTGCCATTTGAAGTTCCTTGGAGTAGGATTCGGATTCGGCTAGGTATCTGGCAACCTCAGTCATGGAGAGTGGAAGGGGACTATAGAATTTTGACCGTGAATGCAGTACCATCTCTGGCCACATTGCTACACATGGCACCTTTAAGTGATGAGGACGGATAGAGCGAGCTATGTAACAACTACTGGTGCCATAGTGTCTGGCATATGCACAACGACACTTGTTGAGTCTCATGTCATCTCTTCAGGGTGACACTCTTTATACCAAAATACTTTATACTAGTCAACAAATGTGAAGGGAGACATAAAAAAACCAGTGCAATATCCCGAATTATGACACTGACTGTCCATTTCTATTACAAATCAATTCCAATCGTGCACCCTTCTCTGCTGTTGTGTTAACCAAGCAAGGGGCAGGCCTTTGTTGACCAATCACACAGCAACACAACACAACGCTTTGGCTTGGCTAGCTGCGACTGCATATTATGGCTACCACTACCCATTACGTCACTTGGGGATCAAGAGTGACACCCAATGAGTACCAGAACAAATTAGGCAGAGGTCCAAAAGAGTCAGAAGGGTCTTTTATCAAGACAATTAAACCCCCACAAAAAACATGTACTTAGTAATTTCCCGCTGTCCTGAGGTGGTCACTCCAGCCGTGTTTGGCTCAGTGGTTGATTCGCCGTCGCTACGATCGCTCGTGGGGTCGTCTCCATCTTTGCGTCTGATGAGTGGCAGTGTGGTGCTGAACGCGTGCAGTTCCCCCTGACCCAACAGGCTTCGACTCCCGCAGTAACAGAAGGCACAAAGATGATCACTGAAATAAACCAAGACCGCAGTTAAGAAAATGCGCACTGACTTAAAATACAGCATGTACAGCAATATAATTATAAAACAATTATTTGAATATTTTAAAGAAGTATTAGGGCAGAGGTGTCAAACTCGTTTTCATTGAGGGCCACATCGCAGTTATGGTTGCCCTCAGAGGGTCGCTTTTAACAATGAGTAATATATGAATATGCATGTACTGTATATACAGTCGCGATCAAAACTTTACATACACTTGTAAAGAACATAATGTCATGGCTGTCTTGAGTTTCCAATAATTTCTACAACTCTAATTTTTTTGTGATAGAGTGATTGGAGCACATACTTGTTTGTCACAAAAAACATTCATGAAGTTTGGTTCTTTTATGAATTTATTATGGGTCTACTGAAAATGTGACCAAATCTGCTGGATCAAAAGTATACATACAGCAATGTTAATATTTGGTTACATGTCCCTTGGCAAGTTTCACTGCAATAAGGTGCTTTTGGTAACCATCCACAAGCTTCTGGCAAGCATCTGGTTGAGTTTTTGACCACTCCTCTTGAAAAATTGGTGCAGTTAAGCTAAATTTGTTGGTTTTCTAACACAGACTTGTTTCTTCAGCAATGTTCACACATTTAAGTCAGGACTTTGGGAAGGCCATTCTAAAACCTTAATTCTAGCGTGATTTAGCCATTCCTTTACCACTTTTGATGTGTGTTTGGGGTCATTGTCCTGTTGTAACACCCAACTGCGCCCGAGACCCAACCTCCGGGCTGATGATTTTAGGTTGTCCTGAAGAATTTTGAGGTAATACTCCTTTTTCATTGTCCCATTTACTCTATGTAAAGCACCAGTTCCATTGGCAGCAAAACAGGCCCAGAACATAATACTATCACCACCAAGCTTGACGGTAGGTATGGTGTTCCTGGGATTAAAGGCCTCACCTTTTCTCCTCCAAACATATTGCTGGGTATTGTGGCCAAACAGCTCAATTTTTGTTTCATCTGACTACAGAACTTTTCTCCAGAAGGTCCTATCTTTGTCCATGTGATGTCAGATGAAACAAAAATTGAGCTGTTTGGCCACAATACCCAGCAATATGTTTGGAGGAAAAAAGGTGAGGCCTTTAATCCCAGGAATACCATTCCTACCGTCAAGCAGGGTGGTGGTAGTATTATGCTCTGGGCCTGTTTTGCTGCCAATGGAACTGGGGCTTTACAGAGAGTAAATGGGACAATGAAAAAGGAGGATTACCTCAAAATTCTTCAGGACAACCTAAAATCATCAGCACGGAGGTTGGGTCTTGTGCGCAGTTGGGTGTTCCAACATGACAATGACCCCAAACACACAGCAAAAGTGGCAAAGGAATGGCTAGATCAGGCTAGAATTAAGGTTTTAGAATGGCCTTTCCAAAGTCCTGACTTAAACGTGTAGACAATGCTGAAGAAACAAGTCCATGTCAGAAAACCAACAAATTTAGCTGAACTTCACCAATTTTGTCAAGAGGAGTGGTCAAAAAAAATTCAATCAGAAGCTTGTGGATGGCTACCAAAAGCGCCTCATAGCAGTGAAACTTTCGAAGGGACATGTAACCAAATATTAACATTGCTGTATGTATACTTTTGACCCAGCAGATTTGGTCACATTTTCAGTAGACCCATAATAAATTCATAAAAGAACCAAACTTCATGAATGTTTTTTGTGACCAACAAGTATGTGCTCCAATCACTCTATCACAAAAAAATAAGAGTTGTGGAAACTCAAGACAGCCATGACATTATGTTCTTTACAAGTGTATGTAAACTTTTGATCGCGACTGTATATAATAACAATTATTAATACTTTTTTTACATAAGCTGCAAAAAGAATATTAAAATATTACTTTAAAAACTGGCAGCTCAGTCACCAGAATTTTATAGTAAAAGCAGTGGGTTTTTTACAGCATATAAAACAATGTAATAAATGGAATGGAATGGAAAAACAATACCACTGATTTTAGCAGTAAAATTCAAGCAACAGAGCTGCCAGTTTTGTTTTTTTACTGTAAAATCTTGTTGTTTTAATGTTTTTTAATGTTTTAGTGTTTTACTGTATATGGAAAAAAACAGTACCAAAGTGGATTTTACAATAGAAAACTCAGTCAGCGGAATTTAACCGTAAAATCTATTGTCAATTTTACGGTCTACAATTTGATTGATAATTTGTTTTGAAATCATAAGTCAAGCAGATATTTAAGTACAGTATTTATCTTTATTTTAACTAAAAATATTTTTGGAATACATGATAATATAACATTTTGATTTTGATAATATTGAATTTTAAAAGATATGCAATTGCATGCAGTACATGATTTTTAATGTCAAAAGGGAAAGAACAAATATATTTAGTAAGAAAAGATTAAGCATTTTATTAACGCATATTATTTCCAGGCTTTCGCGGGCGGCCAAAATTTGGCCCCCGGGCATTGAGTTTGACACCTGTGTGTTAGGGCAACAATAAAAAACAGTAATGGCAACATAAGCTCCCTGTTAAAGCTAAAAAGTGTCAGATAAATATTCAACACATTTGTTTAGGATCCTAAGACATGGGTTGTTAATAGGATCCCAGGAGGTGCTCTTGTTTTGTCCTCCATCACCAGCATCAATAGCATGGACAGGCAAAGATTGATAACAGCCTCTAGCACTTTGGCACCTGGGAGAAAAAGCTGCCAGTCAGCTGATGACTCAGTTACAATTTATCCATGCATACTGTATGTGTAGAAGTGTTTGACGTCGTTGTGGAGTTATACACCAACCCTTGCCCCAAATACAAGTTGACAGTCAAGGGATTTGTTGTTGTTAACCTGTTTTTGACTCCTCTACTTGCTGGGACAGACGGCCGCGCTAAGTTGTCGGCTGGAGGGCTGTGGGCCGAACGAGGAGGAGGAGGAGAGGGCGTGTCCTCTTCTGGCACATCACTAGTCAGCACTTCCACAGTCTCTCCTGGTTGGATTTCTGTTTCTAATGGCAAGCAGAAATGAAACATTACTACTTGTATTGTGTAGAAAAGTATCTTCCCATTCATTTGTATACAGTATGTGTTATGTTGCAGTAATGAAACTGTGTTTGAGTGACATTGTTGTTAAGAGTACCGTATTTTTTGGACTATAAGGCGCACTTAAAATTCTTTCATTTTTTTTTTTAAATCGACAAATGCTGCTCCGTTATTGGTTTAAGTAAAGTCTGAATGTCATTTAAACAATTAGCTCCATCTTTTGACACTTCTTTCACTCCTGTCCTGGCACGCTACACCACTACAACAAAGATGACGGGGAGAAGGCGCCGTGGAAGGTGAGCCACGTAAATAAGACCGCCCACAAAACGGCGCATACTGAAGAGACGCTCAGAAAGCTACTTGAAAATGGTCTGTAAAACAATCTATGCAACACTTTCACCAAAGAACCACCATTACATGTTATGTAGACCACAAGATAGTGTTTTAAAATAAAAATAAAAATTATAATATGACCTCTTTAATGCGCCTTATAATCTGGTGCGCCTTTTGTATGAAAATAGACCTGAATGGACCCGCTCATCGGCAGTGCGCCTTTAAATCCGGTCCGCCCAATGGTCCGAAAAATACGGTACTTTTTCATCTGGTTACTTGACAGAACATAAAAAACATCTCCTATTGTCGCCGCTTAAGAAGTCTTAAAATTCAATAACCATCAGGGTCTTTGATTTGTGTTGGGTCAAAAAACATTGGCATTAGCAGCTGTGGCTATAGGCAAACACATGGTTTAACTTTTAGAAGTCAAACTCCACAAGCGGAAGGGAGCTGCTTATCTATCTCTGCATGCACTTTAAAATGTAGGTCTACTGTACTTATCTGTTGTTGTTACACTTTCTGTACTATTTACTCTTTAGGGCTGAGTAAAATAATCGATTCGTTCGATTATGGATTGACATCTTTTATTTTTTAGAACTATTAATTCACAAGACATAATACCGAAAAAGTGTACACTTACGGGCTTCACAATAAAATTTATGTGTGTTAGATCCTGTCTGACTAGGCTAACAAAAGACTCCCAGAAAAATAACTTACCGGTACATGTTTACTGTAATTTTTTTGCACTTAAAAAAACAATACACTTTCACATGCAATTTATTTCTGATTTAAAAATTTTACTTTTGAGATTTTGTAGGAAGTTTATGCTGTTCAAATTATTTTTTATGATGAAGAAAAAACAAAGTACATTTGTAATTTGTAACACATCCGAAAGGGACAAGCGGTAAAAAATGGATGGATGGATTGGAGCCATTTTCAATATTCAATATCCTGATACCCAGCCCTGGCTATTACGCCGATTGGGCGGTTTTCTCCTTACTGCTTTTACAACATTGGTTTTATATACTATATACTGCTATGTTTTTCGTTTTCACTTTCTCATGCAGTACAAGCATTACTAAGATTGGAAAATACAGTTGTTATGCAGTGATGACTTCTACGGATAGGCGATAAGGCCTAAAATCTATATTGCGATACATATAATAACGATACATATCCTGATATATTATTTGTCATATAAATGTTAACGGAACCATTTTAAAAGGGGTTATAAAGGCTCCTAATATGGCTGCTGACTATTACTACTAAAAAGTAATTAATTATAGTAACTTGTTACTTTACCAAAAATAAATTTAATTACGAATGGATTTACTCTTAAATAAATGTAATTAAATACTAGGGAAAGTAATTTATACGTTATTTAAAAATAAAACAAATACAAAATCAAATATCTGGCATTTGCAGTTGAACGATGTTTCATATAGAGCACATTAAACAATGTCAGTGTGCATGTGTCTGTGCTTTTAAAAGGCGAGGCCTGTTGCCAAGTCATTGAAGGTTTCAACGGAGCTGTTTTTGTTAGCTTTAGCCGTTAGCAGCGGCAGGGTGTCGGCTCTGACGCCTCCTTTAGAATCTTTTTACCGGATTGTGTTACCTTGGGTTAATAAATAGATTGAATGTGCTTTGAGGGCTGTCATATCTTCTTGTCAACAAACGGTGTATTGTAAGGATCGCAAGTTTGTCACTTCAATCACAAATTTTTTTTCGTTATTCCCATCGTGTACTTGTGCGTATGTTGTTGTCTGCTGTGTCACAGTGTGAGGGTGCTACTTCCTAATTGATATCAAGTTCACTTTAGTGTGGTGCTGCTTGTAACTTTCACTTGTAAAAAGATATTTCCTGCATTGTACTTGCTGCACTTATGACGCCGTCTTGTTGTTGAAATAAATGAAACCCCATCAAAAGAAGCGTGCCACATGACATCCAGCTATTGCGTTGTATTGGACCTAAAAGTAATTAGATTACGCGTTACTAGTAAAAGTAACTGCGTTACTTACGCCGTTATTACGAATACTACTGCTGATGTATGCGGTAACATATCGCGTCATTTCGTTGTGTTATTTTCTCAAAACTATTATCAATCTACTTGCTAATTTACTGTTCATAGCTCGTTACTTTCTGTTGTAACATGTAGGAATGATGCTCGAACCCGGTTTTCCCGGTTGTTCGATAAGAAAAGAACAGAGTCCTCGGACTCAAACCCCTTTTTGAGAACCGGTACCCGTTATCGAGACCACTATAGTAAAGAAAAAGAGTTGGTTCTTTATTCGAATCCCTGGGAACGAATCCCGTCCCGACAAGAAATGTGTCATCTGAATACAACAGGTACTAACTAACACCTCTTATCATGTTAGTGCTTTTATTTGTTAAATTGAAATGAATGCCTTCTCATTTAGAGGAGGATAACAAGAGACAAATTCTGACTGGGTCCGAGGCGGGAAGCCCCAGTTCACGTCTGCCGCTAGACTAAGTTTGTGGTCCAAAGATCGCATTTTCTGTAGGTCAAGGGTCGGCAACCCAAAATGTTGAAAGAGCCAAATTAGACCAAAAAATAAATAAATTCTGTCTGGAGCCGCAAAAAATTAAAAGCCTTATATCAGTCTTATAATGAAGGCAACACATGCTGAAAGTGTCTATATTAGCCTACTATCAAAGGCTGACGCAAATCTTCGTTGACAGAATGGTTGTATTTTAATTTTTATTCTACACATTTTTGCAACATTGGAAATCATTTGTAAAATGGAGGCTCCTCATAGGATGAGATAACTTCTGGAAATTACTGGCTCAGAATGGCCAAAGGTATAGATGTGTGTGTCCAAGTTTAAGGAAACGGTAGGCTGTCTTCTTCTAATGGATTTACTACAATCTTTGCAAGATGAGTAACGTTTGCTGTGGTCTGGAACAACATGGCACACAGACAACTATGAGAAATGCAGTCAATATTACATACAGATATTGTGTCATGAGACACAATATAAGACACAATATAAATTAAATACACAGAGGGCAAAAGTAAAGGAGATTAAATGAGTTCAAATGTACCGACAAACGAGGCATAATGATGTATTACGTACATACAGCTAGCCTAAATAGCATGTTAGCATCGATAAGCTTGCAGTCATGGATTCACCAAATATGCCTTATAAGCACTCCAGCAAATCAATAAAATCAACAAAGTTCACCTTTGTGCATTCACGCACAGCATAAAACGTTTGGTGGACGAAATGAGACAAAGAAAGGGTGACATAAAACACAACTTTCTGTGGCAGCATCGGAGAAATTTGTACATGTAAACAAACTACGATGAGTTCAAGGATCGCTGAAATTAGTAGGACAAAACGGTGCTGCCAAATACTCTCATCAGGGAAGCATGTATAATATAAACAGTGGGATTTCTAAAAATTAGGAAGGTTTGTGTCATGTTTGTTCACCTACAGTAAATATATTAAAACAAAAAATATTTTTTTTTCTTCATCTTTTTCCATTTTCACACATCTCTGAAACAGGACTAGAGAGCCACTAGGACGGCGCTAAAGAGACGCATGCGGCTCTAGAGTCGCGGGTTGCTGACCCCTGCGGTAGGTGAATGTTCGATTATAGTCAGAGAAAAGTTGCATGTTTTCTTGCAACCAGATTTTCTCTCAGTCATTATACTACACAGGTAAAACTCATAAAATCAACTTCAAATGTGTAACTAATGTTACATGCAGTGAGCTATATCAAGCTTTTAATGTTTATAATTTTGATCATCATGGCTTACAGTTTTTGAAACCTTACAGTTAGTTTTCATAAACTGTAAGCACTAATCAACAAAATGATAGGCAATAAAGGATTAACATATTTCTCTTTGCATGTAATAAGTTGATATCAAATGTTACTAAATGTTAAATTATTGTGTAATTTGCACATGATAAAAATCTACAGGAGACAATTTATTTACAAAAAAGTATTTTTTTTTCTTTTGTGCTTTGTAAGGTCATGTTACTTCTAAACTAAACAAAACAAAATTGATGCTAATCCACCCTTTTTCCCCCAAATAAGAATTGATAAGAGAACCGTTAAGGAACCGAATCGTAAAGCAGAATCGAAAGTGGAATCGGAACCGGACAAATCTTATCAATTCCCATTCCTAGTTTTGGGCAATACTACCGTACACATTTGGGTATCAATCCAAAGGGCAGTATTGTCCACACCAATGTTGATACTGACACTTCACATTTTGAAGATCATAGAATGATTACACACTTGATTACAATTTGAATCAAACAAAAACAATATCAATTAAATATACACATTTCCTAATATTGGTTTTGGGCCATTCCTAGTTTTGGGCAATACTACACATTTGGGTATCAATCCAAGGGGCAGTATTGTCCATACCAATGTTGATACTGACACTTCACATTTTGAAGATCATAGAATGATTACACACTTGATAATAGTTTGAATCAAACAAAAACAATATCAATTAAATATACACATTTCCTAATATTGGTTTTGACCCTTAAAGAAGATTCGCCCTTAAATCCCTCTAGTGTCCAGGAACTTATTTCCAGACTTTGTAAAACAATAAAAACGACAAAAGTGTTTTTGATATAAAAAAGCGATCTAACCACATGTTAGAGCCATTTCGGACATAACTACACATATTTTTTATGTTTACATATACTGCTTTGTTTAAAGTTAATTTAATTATACAGTAATAGCTTAAATGACTGTATATTTGGTATTTTTCTATATTATTGGTATAAAGTTTAAAATATTGTATTTCACTTCCTATCAATGTAGTTGTGCTTTATTAGTTTACTCTGTTTAGACTGGGTATCGTAAAGTGCCAGTAACTGTCGTAAATTGTCAGCAACTGCCGTAAATGTGACCATGTTTTGTTTTGAAAGGTCGAACAGTGCACGGAGCAACAGCTTTTTTGACCGTGTTAAACATATGTAAATTTGACTAAAGACGTCCTAAAGTCATGTTTGTGCTAAGCTAGGGTTGCAAAGGGGTGAAAAGTTAAGCTCGGGAAGTTTGGAAATATTGACCATTTTTTGATTCTTCAAAGTTGGACACGTCCATGGGAATTAATGGGAATATATGGGATATTAATGGGGAATTACAATAATTATATATTATTGGGCACTTGTCTATATGCTGCTGCATCTTTGTGGCTTTTTTGACATAGCTCTTTGTACAGTATTTGCAAATGTACACAGCCTTTCCGCCTACATTGGTTGGGGTGAAATGTCTCCACACATCAGATAGTGTAGGTGGCATTATTCTGTTTGTATTTATTTATTCTTGTAAAACACTAATGCAATGCCACACACAGACATAAATAGTCAGCTAAACAATTGGAGTAGTCTTTAAAAATATTTTACTGATGGACAAATTAATAGAAATAGGCTAGATGAATAAATGAACACTCAAACAGCATGCTAAATCAAACTATAACCTACATTCTTGTATGACAACAGAATGGCTAGCAGAACAGAAGGCAGAGTTTTGATTTAGTATTTGCTAGTTGAACTTTACAGATCACAAAAAAGGTAAATTCGGATCGCTAACGTTGTCAGCATAAATGAATGGGATTTAACCATACTTGCCAACCTTGAGACCTCCGATTTCGGGAGGTAGGGGTCGGGGGGTGGGGGGCGTGGTCAAGAGGGGAGGAGTATATTTACAGCTAGAATTCACCAAGTCAAGTATTTCATACATATATATATCTACATCCTGAAAATATGCAAACAAAACTGTGTTTAGATAATTGATACTTCAAACTTGCATAAATAAATCTTAAGGAATATAACATAACTTGGCTTCTGAGAGGTTCAAAATGTAATGAATAAAATGCTAAAGTTGTTGATAAACAAGCAATTATTTTAATAATTAAATATGGTCATTTTAAATGAATTATTATGATCATTTAAACTTAATTATTTCAAATATGTTTATTTTAATGTATAATTCTATGGCTGGATGTAATAAGGAGTCAGAAAAAATCCAAATAAAAATACAATTAATTTTGATGTTTATAGCAAAATATAGTAAAAATGTATTTAGTTTATTTAAAAAAAATTAATAAATATATTTATTTTTAGGTAAGATAAACATAATAATACAATTTATCTCTAGTCTGGATGATTTAGTTCTTGTCACTCTGTTGTCCTCCCGTCTCTTCTCCAAGGATAGCTCCATGAGTTGGGCAAACGCCTGGAGATGCCCTACGTCAACAACACGGCGGGCGGCCCGTCGGTGCACAGCTCTTACATCGCCGCCCTCTACTTGACCCTCAGCAGTCTGACCAGCGTCGGCTTTGGCAATGTGTGTGCCAACACGGACGCCAAGAAGATCTTCTCCATCTGCACCATGCTCATCGGCGGTATGCCGGACGTCTCGTATGGAATAACGTGATTGGGCAGGCACGCTGTTTATATCGTGGGAAAGCGGACGTGAAATCAACCTATCCCCAGGTGCATGTCTTTGGAAGTGGGAGGAAGCCGGAGTACCCGGAGGGAACCCACGCAGTCACGGGGAGAACATGCAAACTCCACACAGAAAGATCCCGAGCCCGGGATTGAACCCAAGACTACTCAGGACCTTCGTATTGTGAGGCAGATGCACTAACCCCTCTTCCACCGTGACGCCATATATACACACACACACATATATATATATATATATATATATATATATATATATATATATATATATATATATATATATATATATATATATATATATATATATATATATATATATATACTGCGTGGGTTCCCTCCGGGTACTCCGGCTTCCTCCCACTTCCAAACATGCACCTGGGGATAAGTTGATTGGCAACACTAAATTGGCCCTAGTGTGTGGATGTGAGTGTGAATGTTGTCTGTCTATCTGTGTTGGCCCTGCGATGAGGTGGCGACTTGTCCAAGGTGTACCCCGCCTTCCGCCCGATTGTAGCTGAGATAGGCTCCAGCGCCCCCCCGCGACCCCAAAGGGAATAAGCGGTAGAAAATGGATGAATGGATATATATATATATATGTCTGTCTATCTGTGTTGGCCCTGCGATGAGGTGGCGACTTGTCCAGGGTGTACCCCGCCTTCCGCCCAATTGTAGCTGAGATAGGCTCCAGCCCCCGCCCCCCCTTGACCCCAAAGGGAATAAGCGGTAGAAATTGGATGGATTGGATATATATATATATATATATATATATATATATATATATATATATATATATATGTATATATGTGTGTGTGTATGTGTGTGTGTATATATATATATATATATATATACACACACATATATATACCACATCGAGAGGAGCCAGATGAGGTTGTTCGGGCATCTGGTCAGGATGCCACCCGAACGCCTCCCTAGGGAGGTGTTTCGGGCACGTCCAACCGGTAGGAGGCCACGGGGAAGACCCAGGACATGTTGGGAAGACTATGTCTCCCGGCTGGCCTGGGAACGCCTCGGGAGGAGCTGGACAAAATGGCTGGGGAGAGGGAAGTCTGGGCTTCCCTGCTTAGGCTGCTGCCCCCGTGACCCGACCTCAGATAAGCGAAAAAAGATGGATGGATATATATATATATATATATATATATATATATATATATATATATATATATATATATATATATATATACAGTATATATATATATATATATATATATATATACATACACACACACACACACACACACACACACACACACACACACACACACACACACACACACACACACACACACACACACACACACATATATATGTATTTATATATATTTATAAATGTGTACACAAAGACAGATAGATATACCGGCCATCAGACACATTTGTTTCCTCTAAATTTGGCCCCCCGAGTCAAAATTACTGCCCAGGCCTGACCTAAAGGGAGTGAGATGCACAGAGGGCTTAACAGACTTATCTGCAAAAATTAACCTGTTGTTGATGCGAGCTATTCCTCTCTGCACAGTGTATGTATGGAACATGTTAACGGAGGGAGATGAATGGGAGACAAAGATCACATGATGAGATGTACACACATTAAAAAAAGCACATAAATTGGTCCAAAGAGACTGATGGGATTTTAAAAAGCTTTTCGGGGGCATTAGCCTTGGTCTCTTTCCCACTGCACCTCAATGCCAATCTTAGAGCAGTAGAGGTGGAGGCAGTAAGGGAAAGGAGGAAAAAAAAGTGCAAACCTGCTGCAGCTCAAGCTAAACCCTTTCATTTATAGCCCTGAAAAGGAAGGACAGCGTACCAAGAAAAAGCTCTCATCCAACCATCCATCCATCCTCATACTCTACTGAATGATCCTTCGCATGAAGCCACATGCAATACAGTCACTAATGGAAGAGGAGAAGAAGGGCCACGGTCTCACCTGTGTCCAGAGGGCCAATGGACTCTGTTATCTCGGTTCCATCCATGCTGTCCTCCTCGTCCACGATAGCCCTACCTCTGGTGCGACCCCTAAGGCAAGAAAGAAGAAAACAAACAAATAGAGGCAATGAAAATTAGATGTAGCCACAGCTGTCACTGATTAATTTTGTGAGGCTGGGAGGGGGTGGTAAACACTAACCGGTAGTATTTATTGTCACAGGTTGAATCTGAGCCTGTGTATATAAAACTATACAACAAACACAATATAAAAAATGTGAGTTAATTAGGACTTGAATACCCATTCTCTGCTTTTCAGTCGTATTATATTTACAAGGTCCTTAGCTAACAATAATAGCATGCATTGTAAAAGAAACAAACATTAGGTAAATTCTGAGAAGCTTCATGCCATAAAAATACAGTCGACACAAAACAACACTCCAATAATCCCGACAACATCACCGTAAAATCTATACAGCATTCAACTCCTAAAAAGTAGTATAATTTAACTTTTTTTTGGATTGCCCCAAATAGATTTGCCGCGACCTGTTCATCTGACATAAACTCATAAAAATGGGACTGTTTGTGGATGTAACTTGACATTACAACTCCATACAGTAGGTGGCGGTATGCATTGTTACGCTGCTTCGAAACGCCTCATTTGGGACGTAACAATATGAAAATTTCATATCACAGATATTGCGACCAAAATTATCACTTTTCTACTTTTTATTAGGACAGTATTGTTGAAAGGGCTCAAAAAGTGCTTATACACACACACAAATATTTTAACCCAATTTTTAAAGAAGAAATGCAATTAAATAAACAGACTGTATACTTTCTTGCTAGAAGAAAAGTTATATATATATATATATATATATATATATATATATATATATATATATATATATATATATATATATATATATATATATATATATATATATATACACACATGTATAAATATAAATATATATATCTACATAGTAATGGTATTATAAATACAGCGGTATTTCGGTTTCAATGTATTTTTAATATGACATGTGACGGTATCAAACCAAAACTTGGTGAGTGTAGTTATCAAACCAAAACTTGGTGAGTGTAGTTTTTTTCTGGTGTTTTAGCGTAGGCTGGGTCTGTAAATAAACGACATCTCCGAGAATCCTCTGCGCAACGCGGGAACTGCAAGGTGGGGACGTGGAACGCTGTAAGCAGCAATTGAAGTGTGTTCATACTCGTTGTTTAGGACTTTAAATCTGTCCTTAACTGGTTGAGTTATGATGCTAACAAACAGACAAACAAGCGCAGGCCAAAACATTACCTCTTTGACGGAGGTACGAAAGTCTGCGTTCTGCAAAGCGAAGCGCGCCACTTTCAATTCTAGTGTTTATAAGTCGACACTGAGCCAGTCGGTCTCGTCGCACGCATGGTGGGAAATCACCCCAAAAAATGTTCAAAGCGAGAAATACGAGTAAACTAAAAAGCTACTTGATACATCCTCAATACATTAATCTATTTTTCTACCGCGTGTCCCTGTCGATTTCACGCTAAAACAGCTGTACTCGGGCATAAAGCAGTGTTGGACCGCCAACTCAAGTCACCAATTCATAAACCATCCCACAGAAAATATATTTGAAGCCAGCAAAGCCAAACATCAGTTTGTGAGGTATTTACATTATTAAAAGTTATATTGTTAGTCTACTTTTCCAGGCCGATTTAAAAAATTACCACTGTGGAGGACACTGCTTCTCATAATGGAAAATTTGAAAGACACTAAATTGCACATTATTGTTTTACACTCGTAACACTAGATGTTTACATTGTTACAAACCCTGTTTCAATATGAGTTGGGAAATTGTTTCAGATGTAAATATAAATGGAAATACAATGATTTGCAAATCATTTTCAACCCATATTCAGTTGAATATGCTACAAAGACAACATATTTTGCAAATAATCATTAACTATAGAATTTGATGCCAGCAACACGTGACAAAGAAGTTGGGAAAGGTGGCAATAAATACTGATAAAGTTGAGGAATGCTCATCAAACACTTATTTAGAACATCCCACAGGTGAACAGGCAAACTGGGAACAGGTGGGTGCCATGAAATGCTTAGTCATTCACAAACAAGGATGGGGCGAGGGTCACCACTTTGTCAACAAATGCGTGAGCAAATTATTGAACAGTTTAAGAAAAAGCTTTCTCAACCAGCTATTGCAAGTAATTTAGGGATTTCACCATCTACGGTCCGTAATATCATCAAAGGGTTCAGAGAATCTGGAGAAATCACTGCACGTAAGCAGCTAAGCCTGTGACCTTGGATCCCTCAGGCTGTACTGCATCAACAAGCGACATCAGTGTGTAAAGGATATCACCACATGGGCTCAGGAACTCTTCAGAAACCCACTGTCAGTAACTACAGTTGGTCGCTACATCTGTAAGTGCAAGTTATAACTCTCCTATGCAAGGCGAAAACCGTTTATCAACAACACCCAGAAACGCCGTCGGCTTCGCTGGGCCTGAGCTCTTCTAAGATGGACTGATACAAAGTGGAAAAGTGTTCTGTGGTCTGGCGAGTCCACATTTCAAATTGTTTTTGGAAACTGTGGACGTCGTGTCCTCCGGACCAAAGAGGAAAAGAACCATCCGGATTGTTATAGGCGCAAAGTTGAAAAGCCAGCATCTGTGATGGTATGGGGGTGTATTAGTGCCCAAGACATGGGTAACTTACACATCTGTGAAGGCGCCATTAATGCTGAAAGGTACATACAAGTTTTGGAGCAACATATGTTGCCATCCAAGCAACGTTACCATGGATGTCCCTGCTTATTTCAGCAAGACAATGCCAAGCCACATGTTACATCAACGTGGCTTCATAGTAAAAGAGTGCGGGTACTAGACTGGCCTGCCTGTAGTCCAAACCTGTCTCCCATTGAAAATGTGTGGCGCATTATGAAGCCTAAAATACCACAAAGGAGACCCCCGGACTGTTGAACAACTTAAGCTGTACATCAAGCAAGAATGGGAAAGAATTCCACCTGAGAAGCTTAAAAAATGTGTCTCCTCAGTTCCCAAACGTTTACTGAGTGTTGTTAAAAGGAAAGGCCATGTAACAGTGGTGAACATGCCCTTTCCCAACTCCTTTGGCACGTGTTCTAAGTTAATTATTATTTGCAAAAAAAAAATAAAGTTTATGAGTTTGAACATCAAATATCTTGTTTTTGTAGTGCATTCAATTGAATATGGGTTTAAAAGGATTTGCAAATCATTGTATTCCGTTTATATTTACATCTAACACAATTTCCCAACTCATATGGAAACGGGGTTTGTACTTTAAAGACATCAACAGTAAATTATTCTTTTTAATGTTTGCTTGAAACAGTAGATGTTACTGCACAACTATTAGCACTTATAAATACTTGTTTGTAGTAAATAAATATGATTAGAATATTTTAGCATTATGTTTGTTTTAAATTACAGTGAGTGAGTTTATCCTAAACATTCTTGCCACTTTATTTTACCTTTACTTATTGTGTCCTTGGGCAACACACTTCACCCCTTGCTCCTGATGGCTGCTGGTTAGCGCCTTGCATGGCAGCTCCCGCCATCAGTGTGTGAATGTGTGTGTGAATGGGTGAATGTGGAAATACTGTCAAAGCACTTTGAGTACCTTGAAGGTAGAAAAGCGCTATACAAGTATAAACCATTTATTTATTTATTTTACACGCTATGACATTTTTACCAAGCTTTTTTGGGGAGGACATATACCGCAATAGTATCGTATTGTGGCCTTAATACCGTGATAATATCGTATCGTGGCCTTAATACCGCGATAATATCGTACCGTGATAATATCATGCCGTGAAACATATTTGTTTTGCTTTTTATGTGTTTAACTCCCTTTTGGTCTGTTCCACAACATCATTCCTTTCACCTACACCAGGGGTCGGCAACCCAAAATGTTGAACGAGCCATGTTGGACCAAAAATGCAAAAAAAAATGTTTAGGTCTGAAGCAGCAAAAAATGTAAAGCCTTATATAAGTGTTAAATGAAGGCAACACATAATGTCTATATTAGCTATATTAGCCTACTATCAAAGGCTGACGCAAATCTTCGTTGACAGAAATGTTGCATTTTAATTTTTATTCTACACATTTTTGCAACATTGGAAATCATTTGTAAAATGGAGGCTTCTCACAGGATGAGATAACTTCTGGAAATTACTGGCGCAGAATGGCCAAAGGTATAGATGTGTGTGTCCAAGTTTAAGGGAACGGCATGCTGTCTTCTTCTAATGGATTTATTACAATCTTTGCAAGCTCGGTAACGTTTGCTGTGGTCTGGAACAACATGGCACACAAACAACTATGAGAAATGCAGGAAATATTACATACAGATAATGTGTCATGAGACATGCAAATATACATTAAATACACAGAGGACATAAGTAAAGGAAATTACATGAGCTCAAATATACCTACAAACGAGGCATAATGATGCAATATGTACATACAGCTAGCCTCAATAGCATATTAGCATCGATTAGCTTGCAAGTCATGTATTGACCAAATATGCCTGATTAGCACTCCAGCAAATCAATAAAATCAACAAAGTTCACCTTTGTGCATTCACGCATAGCATAAAACGTTTGGTGGACAAAATGAGACAAAGAAGGAGTGGCATAAAACACGTCTTTCTGCGGCAGCATCAGAGAAAGTTGTACATGTAAACAAACTACGATGAGTTCAAGGATCGCTGAAATTAGTAGGGCAAAACGGTGCTTACCGAATACTCTCATCAGTGAAGCATGTATAACAAACAGTGGGATTTCTAAAAATTAGGAATGTTTGTGTCATGTTTGTTCTCTTACAGAAAATATATTAAAACAAAATTATTATTTTTTTCCATCTTTTTCCATTTTCACACATCTCTGAAAGAGGTCCAGAGAGCCACAAGGGCGGCGCTAAAGAGCCGCGGGTTGCTGACCCCCGACCAACACAGTTACAGTTATGCGTCATTGCCAAATATGCCAATTCTGCACACTTAAATTTTACTACATGTGCCATGTCAACATTTCTAATCATCTGACACAATGCTAGCTCATACAAAAGCACACACCGCTCTATTCACATAATGCAGTTCATAGAGAGGGAGACGGGCCTGTGTCAGCAACCTTCCAGGAGGATGGAATGACGTCATCTTGGTAGACGGCACGTGGAGACTGTAATTGTTCTCTGATACAAATTAAATGGCTACTTCAACTGTTAACATGCTAGGTGGGAAGAGCAAAGGCTGCCCAAATGAGAGCAGTTGTGTCTCAGGGGGTACTAGGGAGGGGATGGATGCGGGCTGGTATCGTTTTGATAGCACTGCATAGCGGAAGACAAAAAAAAAAAAGTACAAGCGGCTGGATGCCAAACAAACCACTCCCTCTAAATAACTTCCATGTCAAGATAAGGAATAACCCTAATGCAAAGGAGAGAGTAACACACTTACAGTATTTACAATAATTTACAGCAGGGATTTCCTAAGTGTGAGGCGGTACTCCAGGGGAGGGGGGCACTGCAGCTTGACAAAAATAAAGAACAACATATTTTAAACCGGCAGCACGGTGGAACAGGGGTTAGTGCATGTGCCTCACAATACGAAGGTCCTGAGTAGTCCTGAGTTCAATCCCGGGCTCGGGATCTTTCTACTCCGGCTTCCTCCCACCTCCAAAGACATGCACCTGGGGATAGGTTGATTGACAACACTAAATTGGCCCTAGTGTGTGAATGTGAATGTTGTCTGTCTATCTGTGTTGGCCCTGTGATGAGGTGGCGACTTGTCCAGGGTGTACACCGCCTTCCGCCCGAATGCAGGTGGGATAGGCTCCAGCACCCCCGCGACCCCGAACGGGACAAGTGGTAGAAAATGAATGGATGGATGGATATTTTAAACCCGCCGAGTTGTATTTAGTGGTGATTAAAAGGCTAAATGAAGTAGGGCTAGGCCGATAAAACGATATCGATATACAGTACAGGCCAAAGGTTTGGACACACCTTCTCATTTTAATGCGTTTTCTTTATTTTCATGACTATTTACATTGTAGATTGTTACTGAAGGCATCAAAACTATAACACCTGTGAAGTGAAAACCATTTCAGGTGACTACCTCTTGAAGCTCATCGAGAGAATGCCAAAAGTGTGCAAAGCAGTAATCAGAGCAAAGGGTGGCTATTTTGAAGAAACTAGAATATAAAACATGTTTTCAGTTATTTCCCCTTTTTTTGTTAAGTACATAACTCCACATGTGTTCAGTCATAGTTTTGATGCCTTCAGTCACAATCTACAATGTAAATAGTCATGAAAATAAAGAACACACATTGAATGAGAAGGTGTGTCCAAACTTTTGGCCTGTACTGTATATAGTGATAGACACAATCGCATCAAATATTATTTCTACATAAAATAAATAACATAGCTGTGCAAATAATACAAAATGTATCAAACTTTATGGGACGGCGTGGCGCAGTGGAAGAATGGCCGTGCGCGACCCGAGGGTACCTGGTTCAATCCCCACCTAGTACCAACCTCGTCATGTCCGTTGTGTCCTGAGCAAGACACTTCACCCTTGCTCCTGATGGGTGCTGGTTAGCGCCTTGCATGGCAGCTCCCTCCATCAGTGTGTGAATGTGTGTGTGAATGGGTAAATGTGGAAGTAGTGTCAAAGCGCTTTGAGTACCTTGAAGGTAGAAAAGCGCTATACAAGTACAACCCATTTATCATTATTTATTTAACTCGGATAAAAAATACATTTGCAGGCAGGCACTTTTTCATTCCCAGTCGACGATGTAATGGACTGTCACACACGTACGGTTCTGGTCAGCGCCAAGTAAGTGACTTGACTTAATTGTGCAGCTATGATCTTCCTCACTTCGGCATATATTTTTGGCAGCATTTCTCGTGCGAAATGGTAAACAACTCAAACCTACTCAGTGGCCTCGTGGTTAGAGTGTCCGCCCTGAGATCGGTAGGTTATAATAATGATAAATGGGTTGTACTTGTATAGCGCTTTTCTACCTTCAAGGTACTCAAAGCGCTTTGACACTACTTCCACATTTACCCATTCACACACACATTCACACACTGATGGAGGGAGCTGCTGCAAGGCGCTAACCAGCACCCATCAGGAGCAAGGGTGAAGTGTCTTGCTCAGGACACAACGGACATGACGAGGTTGGTACTAGGTGGGGATTGAACCAGGGACCCTCGGGTTGCGCACGGCCACTCTGCTGTGAGTTCAAACCCCGGCCGAGTCATACCAAAGACTATAAAAATGGGACCCATTACCTCCCTGCTTTGCACTCAGCATCAAGGGTTGGAATTGGGGGTTAAATAACCAAAATGATTCCCGGGCGCAGCCACCGCTGCTGCTCACTGCTCCCCTCACCTCCCAGGGGGTGATCAAGAGAGATGGGTCAAATGCAGAGAATAACTTTGCCACACCTGGTGTGTGTGTGACAATCATTGGCACTTTAACTTTAACTTAAATGAATACATTTGTCCAAATGTGGCTAAGTCGACGCATTGTGGTTTTCCTGGACGTCGTCTACATCGCTAACCCTCTGCCATCTTCCACTAGTTTTTTTAATATATAAATCACACGCTTGAATATTCCCTCTTCTCTTCTACGACTCTCTCGTCGTCACTTGGGATATATTTGTTGGAATTTCCCTTCCTGTATGGTTCCATGACCCGCCTTATCTTTCCTCTGATAGGCCTGTCTGTGATGTTTTGCTCTAATCTTAACCAATCCTGGCTCATCATAGTAAACAACCAACCAACCAACCATGGATGTTCTTATACGTGCAAGCACATCTTGGAAGGAGTAAGAGGTGGGGTTTAGTTATCCATGGATTTTGAGAGGGAGTGGGAAGCGGGGAGAACAAGGAACACAACAAATAAGCGGTGTTTGGTCATTTTAACGTGAAATAAATTATATCGATATTTTCTTAATTCATATTTTGTTTAAAAATATATATCAATATATTTTACAAACTCGATATATAGCCCAGCCCTACATTGTACCATTTCGTAACGTGGGAAAATATAGTTGTGTTCAGTTACTGTTGAGCCCCAAGCGGGGTAAAAATATAGAACAGAAATGAACAAAGACAAGGGTACATTATGGAAAGCCCAGGTCTAAAACCATGGCAAGTTCTCCAGACAAAATAAGACTATTCTCATCCATGAGCCGTCATCACTGCATCACTAATGCCTGCTGGTGCGCATGTATTCAGAAGCTTTACATGTTTATATTACAGTTTCTGCAATAACATTAAATGTAGATTGTTACTGTAACTGGTTTAGTAAGATGGGATAAATAGCTCAGCAGAATGAAAGACATAGGCACACACTTTCGGCTTCACAATAACAGCAATACGCGTCACATCCGGTCCAACTACGCTAACAAAATGAAAAATGTCTTACATTACTTACTTTGTCAAAGATGTTTTGTAATGTTATGCATAATATTTCTACCGAAATAAATGCTAGTACCGTATTTTTCGGAGTATAAGTCGCACCTGCCGAAAATGCATAATAAAGAAGGAAAAAAACATATATAAGTCGCACTGGAGCCCGGCCAAACTATGAAAAAAACTGCGACTTATAGTCCGAAAAATACGGTACATCAGTTAAGGAATTAAGGTAAGGGGGAATGGATTTTTCTGGCAGGCTGAAATATTGTGTATATTCCTTTGTAACATGTTCTGGTTGATAGTCGACAGTTAAATCATGTATAGCAGGCTGAATATAAAATTGTATCTATAAATAGAGAAGTTTAAGACATTCTCATAGAGCGATACAAATACAATTAACTTGTACAACATATGAAAATAACATCAGAAGCATTTAAAGGTAGAATATCACAGATTACATTACCAAACATCTCTGACAATCAAGTCATGGTCGTAACAATCCACATTTTGTGTTATTAATGCTTGAGACTGGTATCTAAACATGGAAGTGTAGCTCCTTTCCTCTGAATACAAGTGCTCCTACAGCAGGAGTACACATTCTGTATCCTTACAAATACAAAATCTGTCAAGACACCAACAACAGTAATAATAGATGAGAAAATGAGCTGGAAATCTCACCTAAAACACAACATAAAGTGGCAATAAATATTTCTATAATGAATAAAGCAAAATACATGTATGTTGTAGACCAGAAATCACCACATATTCTTTACTGCTTGCTATATGAGTTATTGTGCGGAAATATGGGGAAATAACTACGAAAGTACACTTAAATCAGTAACCGTGTTACAAAAAAGATCAATTAGAGTAATACATAAAGTTGGATACAGAGAACACACGAACCATTTATCTATTAAATAAAAAATATGAAATTCAATGATTTGGTGCATTTGCAAACAGCTAAAATAATGAACAAACCAAATTATAACCTGCTATACCCAAGAATGTACAACATTTCTTCTCTACCAAAGAGAAGTACAATCTTAGAGAAAAAGCGAACTTAAAACATGTGCATGCACATACAAAACTTAAAACCTTTAGAATATCAGTATGTGGAATTAACGTATGGAATGGCTTAAAGGGGAACAGCACTTTTTTTGAAATTCTGCTGTTCACAATCATTATGAAAGACATGACGACAGATGGATTTTTTTTTAATGCATTCTAAATATTAAATAAATGTGATCAAAAGTTTGCTTGCAATAGAGTTTATGGGAGCTGTGCAATCCTCACATCTGCGGTCCCCTCCAAGGTTTCTCATTGTCCCATTGGGTTGAGTTTTTCCTTGCCCTGATGTGGGATCTGAGCCGAGGATGTCGTTGTGGCTTGTGCAGCCCTTTGAGACACTCGTGATTTAGGGCTATATAAGTAAACATTGATTGATTGATTGATTGAATTGTATCGGCGAAATTGAGGAGCTACCATTGGCTCCGCTGTAAGCTGACTTTTATTTACGTTTATTTAATATTTAAAATGCATTAAAAAAAAATCCATCCGTCATCATGTCTTTGATAATCTTTGTGAACGATAGGCAAAAGTGCAGTTCCCATTAAACTATTTATTACCAGAACAGTCATAGTTAGAAATCCATCCATCCATTTTCTACCGCTTGTCCCTTTTGGGGTCGCGGGGGGTGCTGGAGCCTATGTCAGCTACAATCGTATTTAGAAATATTTGATGTAAATTGTGTTATAAATTGAGAACTAGATTTAAATATGTGTTAGTTACTAATTGCTATGAAATGGGAAAGGGGTAGGAATAAATAAGCTTTGCTTCTTCCTACTCCTTTTTAGGGCATGTTGTAAAGGAAATGTGATGTTTCATATTGAAACTGTATAGATGTTCGAAATTAACTTCTACCAACCAACCAACAAAGCACTGCAGGTAATTTTTTTTAAATTGTCAATTAAAGCGTGTTTATGTCCATCTTTGGTTCAGCGGTTTAAAAAAGCATAATGTTTAAAAAACATTTAATTAAAACTAATTGTCCAGTCATGGTATTAGAACCTAAATTATCTGTCTATGGTAAACATATTAATGATGAAAAAAATAAATAATCGTAATCTATTTTGAGTTAACTATTAAAAAATTAAAATAATGGCGATTACATATTTTACTTGTTTGACAGTTCTAATAAAAACACAATGCGGTCTGAGCTATTCAATTGTGTACATTGAACCAACAAGCTGTGCTCTCTTAGTACAGTGACCGTTTTGTACTCAAAGGAATACGAGACAGGTGTTTTCACGGTGCATTATAGCACCACTAAACAGAGTAGGACACCACAATGCCCGGCAGAACTAATAAATAATAATAATAGATTTGATTTGTTATGCACTTTTCATTTAATAAAATCTTAAAGTGCTACAGTACAAACCAATATTTAAAACAATAAAAGATTAATACTAAGATTTAGCGCTATCAGTGAAGCATAAGAAACACAAAACATGCAAAATAGTGGGTTTTCTAACACCGTCTTATTTATTTAAAATGTTTTGGTCAAAATATTTCAGTGTGTAAGTACTTTTTGAGCACATTCAACAAACACAGGATAAGAATGATAACCGTAATCATTTTGGTCACGATAACTGTGATATGACATTTTTATATCGTTACGTCCCTTAATCGCGATCTTGATAATAAAAACAAGTGAACCAATGACAGCCTCAATACATCATTTTGAGACCAATACAGTCCAATAAATCCATTCATCCATTTTCTATACCTCTTGTACTACTAGATTCACAGGTAAATTGCCAGCCAATCGCAGGGCTTATTTATGCAAGCAACCATTAACATATATGGATTGAATTGAGTCAGGTGCATATTTCTCACAGAAAACTTACACACATGGGGATAACATGCAAAGTCCATACAGAGATGCCGAAACAGAGATTAAAACCGTCAATCTCATGACTGTGAGTAAAACATGCTAAGCGCTAGTCCACTGCGTGGCCGCATGATGAAACGAGAGTGATAAATAATGGTAGGCACACAAACATGAACGTAATGTTTTTGAGTGCCATCTGGAATATTACAAAAGTTTAGTAAAGGAGCAAGGAACAAAACACTTCAGCTTCTGATATAAACTATTGAAATGAGGATTACTTCTGTGATAGTGGTATTCATAGTACATGGCTCCCGAAGCCAGAGAGCTTTGCAGAAATCGGCTGTGACTTTTTCATCCGTGCACCCACAACCAGCCAGCCCCCTCCCCAGTCCCACCACAGCACTAGAGAGAAAAAAAAAGAAGGTGAAAATAATGCTGTGGTAAGTAGTCCCGGCTTGCTGAGCTGCCTGCAAAACCTGACAAGGAAGGCAAGGATCTGGAATGGAGTGGCAAGCAGATGGAGTGTGGGCAAATCGGGGATATTTAAACAACCCATTTCTGACATACATATCTTCTTTTTGGACAAATTAGCTACAATACCAATGTATTACCGGGTCAATGTTTAAAGCGGAACTGCACTTTTTTTCTTGGAATTTTTCCTATCATTCATAATTCTTATGTAAGACAAGTGTTTGAGCAAAACATTCAAACACTGTCATCAACATTCTTTAAAAAATACATGCTGTAAGTATATATGTAATGTAGTTATTCATAATATGTAAAATGTAAGAATTTTGATCATTTTAAGCATACAGCGGCGCATTCATATCACAAATGCATCACAATGTTGGCTTTTTCCTTCAACTACATCACTGATTACTACCCACTGCAGACTTCATGAGCGCCAACAGACATAAAACATCACTTACTACACAATGTCTGCTCTCACTGCGATGTTCACATATTCTTGTATTGATGAAGAAGGACTCATAGTCCTTGCGAAAAAGAAAGGGGGTAGAACAAAGCGTCTTTTTCGCCATTTCCAGGTCTAAGTTGAATGTCAACGGTTATCAACTTCTCAGTTTATGCTGACATCATGTTACTATCCAGGTGAGAGATGAGGCTGCACAATTAAACCGACATTTAATCAACATCTAGGCTTTAATTAGTGCGATTATGTAACCGCAAGAGACTGAGTTTTTTTTTCTTTTTCCCTGCGCCGACACCGGCATTTGAGTGACAGACATGTCCGCCAATCAGAGTTGTTGAGCCTCGCGTTTAATTGTCTCTCGCTTTAAACAGGAGAAAAGACGTTTCACTCCGTGCCTCGCTTTCAGCACCTGAGCGCTTTTATTTAACAGTAGAAACAGTGGATCCCTCTTTTCAGTCATTGTTTATAAGCGTCATCCTGCAGTCTACACGTATCTCTTATGTGTGACTACCATCTATTGGTCACACTTATCAATACACCATGTACCAAATAAAATAGCTTTGAAGTCGGTATACACAGCCAGAATTATTCCATATATAAGGTGCACCGGGTTATAAGGCGTGCCGTTGATTTTTGAGAAAATTAAAGGCTTTTAAGTGCGCCTTATAGTCCGAAAATACACGGTACAAAATTAAATATCCCGTTGTGGTAATATTTCAGCATCAAATCGGATGGCCAGTATAATCCCATCAATACGGATGAACGAGCGAGAATGCCGTGATCACAACAAAAAGACAACCCAACCTAATGGGAAAAAATGCACTTTAAGATATTAAATATTCAATTATGTTAAAGTTTTGATTACAGAAATGATTCCATTTTATTTTTTGTTTATTTATTTAGGATACCAAAGCCATTTACCCTCCAATTACAGTACAGTCGTAAACCACTCTACAGTAATGAGAAAACAAGTTTAAATGCTTTAAAATTGTTACTTGCATTACTACAGTGGGGCAAAAAAGTATTTAGTCAGCCACAGATTGTGCAAGTTCTCCCACTTAAAATGATGACAAAGGTCTGTAATTTTCATCATAGGTACACTTCAACTGTGAGAGACAGAATGTGAAAAAAAAAATCCAGGAATTCACATTGTAGGATTTTTAAAGAATTTATTTGTAAATTATGGTGGAAAATAAGTATTTGGTCAATAACAAAAATTCTACTCAATACTTTGTAATATAACCTTTGTTGGCAATACGATTACTATAGGTCTTTACCAGGTTTGCACACACAGTAGCTGGTATTTTGGCCCATTCCTCCATGCAGATCTTCTCGAGAGCAGTGATGTTTTGGGGCTGTCGCCGAGCAACACGGACTTTCAACTCCCTCCACAGATTTTCTATGGGGTTGAGGTCTGGAGACTGGCTAGGCCACTCCAGGACTTTCAAATGCTTCTTACGGAGCCACTCCTTCGTTGCCCGGGCGGTGTGTTTGGGATCATTGTCATGCTGGAAGACCCAGCCATGTTTCATCTTCAAAGCTCTCACTGATGGAAGGAGGTTTTGGCTCAAAATCTCTCGATACATGGCCCCTTTCATTCTTTCCTTAACACGGATCAGTCGGCCTGTCCCCTTAGCAGAAAAACAGCCCTAAAGCATGATGTTTCCACCCCCATGCTTCACAGTAGGTATGGTGTTCTTGGGATGCAACTCAGTATTCTTCTTCCTCCAAACACGACGAGTTGAGTTTATACCAAAAAGTTCTATTCTGGTTTCATCTGACCACATGACATTCTCCCAATCCTCTGCTGTATCATCCATGTGCTCTCTGGCAAAGTTCAGACGGGCCTGGACATGCACTGGCTTAAGCAGGGGGACACGTCTGGCACTGCAGGATTTGATTCCCTGTCGGCGTAGTGCGTTACTGATGGTAACCTTTGTTACTTTGGTCCCAGCTCTCTGCTGGTCATTCACTAGGTCCCCCCGTGTGGTTCTGGGATTTTTGCTCACTGTTCTCATGATCATTTTGACCCCACGGGATGAGATCTTGCGTGGAGCCCCAGATCGAGGGAGATTATCAGTGGTCTTGTATGTCTTGCATTTTCTGATAATTGCTCCCACAGTTGATTTTTTCACACCAAGCTGCTTGCCTATTGTAGATTCACTCTTCACAGTCTGGTGCAGGTCTACAATTATTTTCCTGGTGTCCTTCGACAGCTCTTTGGTCTTGGCCATAGTGGAGTTTGGAGTTTGACTGTTTGAGGCTGTGGACAGGTGTCTTTTATACAGATAAGTTCAAACAGGTGCCATTAATACAGGTAACGAGTGGAGGACAGAAGAGCTTCTTAAAGAAGAAGTTACAGGTCTGTGAGAGCCAGAGATATTCCTTGTTTGAAGTGACCAAATACTTATTTTCCACTATAATTTACAAATAAATTATTTAAAATTCCTACAATGTGAATTCTTGGATTTTTTTTCACATTCTGTCTCTCACAGTTGAAGTGTACCTATGATGAAAATTACAGACCTCTGTCTTCATTTTAAGTGGGAGAACTTGCACAATCGGTGTCTGACTAAATACTTTTTTGCCCCACTGTATATGTTAAGATTACCTTACGAACACTGTATAGTTTTTATCAATTCAGTTAAAGAGCATGATGTAGACAAAATCACTGAATCTGTCTGCATAAAGCGAAATATTTTATTACAAAATTGTTCTAATGCGAGGCACTTTGAGACAAGAATATGTTGATTGATTGATAATCACTCGTTATTTTCACTGTTTTATGCATTTTTATGTATAAAATATTAAAATCACAATCTTGGTTAAAAAAATCGCAATTAGGTTTTTCACCAAGATTGTGCAGCCCCAGTGAGAGACTTAATTTATATGTAGAATTAAAAAGAAAGCAGCTCAGCAGCTCATGATGTCAATACAGCAACATAATAAAGTTGCCTCTCTCTGATTAATGTGCCGCTAAATGTATGTTCTTAACGCAAGCGCTTATAATAACAATATCATTATTACTTGGTAAGTATTCAGGTCACGAAATGTAAATGGAGTATTGTTACAGCTTTTTGGATAGTTATTAATTGGGCTTTAGGATGGAATAAACACAAAAGATGCAATGACGTCATGGCTCCCATTGGCTCCATTGTAAGTGGATTTGTATTTACGAGTTAGAATACATAAAAAAATTATATGTTCTTGTCTCTCATAAGGATTGCGAATTATAGGCAAAATTAAAAAAAAAAAAGTGCAGTTCCTCTTTAAAGCATATATATAATGACACTAAAGAGGAGTATTCAAAGAAATTTCCTAATTTATGGTTAAAATAACCATCTTATTTCCATCCATCCATCCATTTTCTACCGCTTATTCCCTTCGGGGTCGCGGGGGGCGCTGGAGCCTATCTCAGCTACAATCGGGCGGAAGGCGGGTTACACCCTGGACAAGTCGCCACCTCATCGCAGGGCCAACAAAGATAGACAGACAACATTCACACTCACATTCACACACTAGGGCCAATTTAGTGTTGCCAATCAACCTATCCCCAGGTGCATGTTTTTGGAGGTGGGAGGAAGCCGGAGTACCCGGAGGGAACCCACGCAGTCACGAGGAGAACATGCAAAATACAAACAGAAAGATCCCGAGCCTGGGATTGAACTCCAGACTACTCAGCACCTTCGTATTGAGGCAGATGCACTAACCCCTCTTCCACCGTGCTGCCCACCATCTTATTTATTTTATTTATTTATTTTAAATGAATACTAACTATTAATGTTTGTTTTACTCAAACAAACATTTCTTCCAAGCTTAAAATTATTTTTCAACAATGCAACTTTAACTGCCTTGATTAAAATAACATTTTGAAAACAACTGAACTAAAAGATAATGTAGCCTTAGACTTTGTGCTAAATAACAGCCACATGCAGAACCAGACTACTGACTCTTGGTGAGCATCTAAACATGTAAACACAACGGAGTGGCAACTACAGGTGGAGAAAATGATCGATTCTTTGATGCATTACGATTGAAACGTGAACGAGTCTGAATCGATGGACAAATGTCCAAATATTGATTATTCATGCACGTTAAATAATGTAGTACAGATGGTTCTAAAATGCAGATCTAGTGCGCACACAGATGGAGGGAGAAGGAGAGGACAAGCTATGCAAAACGCAGCGCTAAGCCAGCTTGAATGTGAAGTTGTAAAACAAGAAAATAATAAGTGGTTTGTACACTTCAACTGAAGTCTGACTGGAACCACATTGCCGCAAAGCTAAAAAGAGGAAATTAGCAAGTAGATGAACAAGTCAGGACAGAGAATAATATCACCACAGTGTGCGACAAGGCTGTCAGCCAAATATATGTATAGGCAGATGGTAGATATAATACTGCACACAAGTGTCTCGGTATTCCGTGGTTTCTCTCACACACACACACACACACACACACACACACACACACACACACACACACACACACACACACACACACACACACACACACACACACACACACACACAGACACACACACACACACGGTACAAGCCAAAAGATTGGACACACCTCATTCAATGTGTTTCTTTATTTTCATGACTATTTACATTGTAGATTGTCACTGAAGGCATCAAAACGATGAATGAACACATGTGGAGTTATGTACTTAACAAAAATAGGTAAAATAACTGAAAGCATGTTTTATATTTTAGTTTCTTCAAAATAGCCACCCTTTGCTCTGATTACTGCTTTTTACTACTCTTGGCATTCTCTCGATGAGCTTCAAGCACACCTGTGACGTGAAAACCATTTCAGATGATTACCTCTTGAAGCTGCAGGCGTTAATCACCAAAATGATTCCCGGGCGCGGCCACCGCTGCTGCCCACTGCTCCCCTCACCTCCCAGGGGGTGATCAAGGGTGATGGGTCAAATGCAGAGAATAATCTCGCCACACCTAGTGTGTGTGTGACAATCATTGGTACTTTAACTTTAACTTTAACTTTAACTTTAACTTTTACGAGCAAAGTTCAACTCCAAAGTGTCGTTGAAAGAGGGAGTATTGTTGGAGCGGCTATCACTGTGATGTCCTCGCTGGGATGTTTTTAGAACAGCCTTTGTCTGTTGTGAGCAGCGTCAAGACCATTTGAAGGAGTCGAATCGTAGATAAGGATTGTTGTTTTCCGAACGAGCAGACATTTCTATGGCTTGTCTGATCTAATCGTCCATTCTGGCTCTCAGTTAATCAATCTTTGCATTTCAGTAAGCCTTTCAGTGACGTTGTCCAACTTACGATTCAGTTCTGAAATTGCCCCAGTCTGTGTTCCTACAGCCTGACCCATGCCTTTCATTGCGACGGTCAACCTTTGAGATCCTTGAACGGCTGCCATTGTTATCCGAATTTGACAATACACCAAAGCAATGCTCAGCCCAATCAGCAAATGCCCTGCGATCACAGTTTCAAATAGACCAATGTCTTCCACGTCCTCGATGGAAAGTAAGGAGAAGCACAGGACTCTCCAGTTCTCCCACAAGTCCCTCACATACCCAGCAACAAACGTTACGTCAGGGCAGCCAGGTTCCCTCGAACCTCATTTCCTCGTTGAGAAGATTTTGTCAATTGATTCCAGAGTCCAGCTTATCAATTCCATGTTTAGGTGTTTAGAGGACACCGCAGAAAAAGAGGCTCTTAAAAATATAGACAAGACAAAGACAAAAAGACAAGCGGGCAGAAACAGAGATGAGAGTAGAATGCGACCGTCTTAACCAAGTGCCAAGAAAGAAAAAAAAAAAAATCAAATCAAATCGTTCTATTTAAAAAAAATGTTTTTAAAAGCATCGTAACCCATGTATCGAGATGCAACTTGAATCGTCCATCACAAAGACATTTACATCCCTAGTTACAATCAAATCAAAGTAGTAGTAGTTGATTTTTCAAACATGCTAACAAATGATTTACTTTGCGTTTCAACATGTCCGTAAAAGGAGTAGGAAGAAGCAAAGCCTATTAAATCCTACCTCTTTATCTTATCACATCCCAGCAATTATTAGTAGGTTTGTACACGTCTTGTGCTCAAAATGCACTGCTCTTAAAAAAAAAAAAAAAAAAAAAAAAAAAAAGGCTGGACACACAAGGCCCCCAGTTAAACCCCAGAATGAAGCTAAAACTCACCATGACCTCCGAAGACGAACCCAGCACCCCCGAACCCCTAAGCACACACGTTCTGTCTCCAATGCTCCAACAACCCGCTGGCTTTCCACGAAGAGACGAGCAAAAAACCGTCATGGGTGTGATACATCGATGGACCAACAATGTGCCCGTTACATCAGAATTGTTAGCTTAATAATCCTATTCCTCACTCCGTCTTGGCATTTTATGACCAAGATGACACAGAGCACTGACCATCAGCACCTCTACCTTTCAAGGCACCCGTTAGGACCCTCCTCAAAGTAAGCAATCACTGAACCCAGCGTGCCACACAGAGCCACTAGCGGTTGTTGTGGTCGCCCCTCTAAGCTCCACCAGGAAACACCCAGCCACAGAATAACGCTATGACACAGAGCAACCGGACGTGCACACTTGGAGCCTCTAGAAGAGAAGGCCAAGCCCACCCAAAGAGCATATCTCGTCCCTCCCGAATTTCACCCGAAGCTCACCTGAAGTGCATGAGAAATATGCATTTTTAGGGTTTTAAGGATGTGTCCAATATTTGCATTACTTCGTCATTTACGAGGGTCTTGGAACTTATTGCCGGAAAGATCATAGCATTGCAGGGTCATATTGACATGCCAACCTCCCATCAATATGTATGTATGTAGAGTGTTGATGGACTATCACTGTACAACATTTACATTTTTGTGATCAAAATGGCCCCATACTGACAAGTTCCTTACTTTCAGTTTTAAATAATTGAATTTGGCCTAAATGAATTGAAAGCAGTAAAATGCAAAACACACGCACAAATCGGTTCACCACCCAACTTCCACAATCGACAAGATTTCTAATCCATAAATATATCATGCCCATCCCTGGCATCTCTGATGCTCTTATATAAAGTAGTCAGTACAACCCAAACAGCATAATGTTAGCGATGAATCACGCATTTTACAAAGCCCACAACGCTGTGATTAAGGTTGAGAGTTGATGCAGGTAGATAGCAGTGATCTGCATAAATGCGTTAATATAAAGTAGGGATGTAATGGTTAACAGTTTAATGATAAACTGCGGTAAAATTCCAGACGGTTAGTAATACCGTTAAAATTTGTAATTACCGAAAAACCATCATTTATTAAAGCATTTTAGGCAACACTGCTTACTTCCTGTAAACAGAAGCGCACGCACACTAGGGCCATTAGACTTTAGAAAAAATGATGGCAACTTTGCGGACTTTGCTCGAAAACTTTGCTCTGGAGAGCAAACGGAGCCGATTGCTTTGTTTCACTTATGACGACAGGTGTGGACAGTATTGGAGAAAGACGCATTTGTCCCACATTAAAAGTTTACCTTGAGGGAGACAAATATTTGATGTTGCAGATTCATTTTGAAAGTACAACATGGGACTGGGACTAGAAGTTACCATACAGCAGGCGATGTGTCGGGAACGTTGCCACAACTTGTTTATAAAGTATTTAATTTGTTTACTGGGATGGTCACTCATCCTTTATTTAACTGCTAACTATTTCAGTGTTCCAAAAACATCAATACATCTCATCGAATTGAACGCAGGCTGTGTTGTCAGTGAGCAAAAAAGATTGTGTATTTGACGTGAGAGGTATTCCTCCTGTTTACTTTTGTTGCTTAAACTGATGCACTGAAGCACATGGTGTTGAAGAACAAAGCTTGTTTATTAGACGTCTTATCTTCATTAGGCAAACTGCTTTGTGTTTTATATTGAAATCAAAAAGTAAACACCAGGTTTTTTTTGTTTTACATTACATTTTTCATTTCACAGTTATAACTCCAAAAAGTATTCATGTGACATAGCATTTTGTTAATGTTTTATGGTGTATAATTAATTCCTATATGACATATTTCTGCTCAAACTCTTAATGGATCTGTCCCAATACAACATGTACATATATTAGTACTTGTACATAAAAAAAAAAACTCTGTATGAAAATGTAAAAATAGAGATAAAAGCATAATGTAATGAGAAAAAGCTGACACGTTGATACTAATAATGAACAAAAACACAAATATTCGTCTCTAAAAATATATATGGATAATGTTTATCCATAGCAATTTTTTAGACATTACAAATTACACAATGGCGTCATGTTCACACTCCACACTGTTTTAACTAACATAATGAATAATCATGAATATTGATAAAAAATAATCTTAATTATTTTTTGGTCATAATCGTGCAGACTAGATCTCATTTATGAACAGTATTTTCATCTTTATGCACAAAAAGTGGAGTTACGTCTTTATAATGCTTGTGTTGCTTTTCTTAAGCACATTCAATTTCTACATGCGGTACATACATATAGAATGTGCGGTGTGTGTTTTTTTTTTTTTTTTTTAAATACAACTTGGTTAAAAAATGTCAGTATAAGTAATTTTTGAAAATGTTGAGTACATTTAAAAATACTGCGAGAATAATGACAACTGTGATAATTTTGGTCACAATAACCGTGAAAAGGAATTTCCATACCGTGACGTCACTGATATCAAGCAAAAAAGACTGAATAATTACAATCGTAGTTTGCTCCTGACCATTTCATCCACATAAAGAAACTTAAGCAGGCCCTGGTTCATCCTTGTAGCGTGGCATTAACACACTGCCTGAATGGGTGAAGATTAAACCATCCATTGGGAGCACAGGATTGAGATTGATTAAGACAACACGCTAAAGCAATGACAAGAAAAAATAGTGGACATTACATCCTATTAACACTATTGCCTTTAAAGTTAACCTTTTTTGCAGTATTATCCATCCATCCATCCATCTTCTTCCGCTTATCCGAGGTCGGGTCGCGGGGGCAGCAGACTAAGCAGGGAAGCCCAGACTTCCCTCTCCCCAGCCATTTCGTCCAGCTCCTCCCGGGGGATCCCGAGGCGTTCCCAGGCCAGCCGGGAGACATAGTCTTCCCAACGTGTCCTGGGTCTTCCTCGTGGCCTCCTACCGGTCGGACATGCCCTAAACACCTCCTTAGGGAGGCGCTCGGGTGGCATCCTGACCAGATGCCCGAACCACCTCATCTGGCTCCTCTCGATGTGGAGGAGCAGCGGCTTTACTTTGAGCTCCCCCCGGATGACAGAGCTTCTCACCCTATCTCTAAGGGAGAGCCCCGCCACCCGGCGGAGGAAACTCATTTCGGCCGCTTGTACCCGTGATCTTGTTCTTTCGGTCATAACCCAAAGCTCATGACCATAGGTGAGGATGGGAACGTAGATCGACCGGTAAATTGAGAGCTTTGCCTTCCGGCTCAGCTCCTTCTTCACCACAACGGATCGATACAGCGTCCGCATTACTGAAGACGCCGCACCGATCCGCCTGTCGATCTCACGATCCACTCTTCCCTCACTCGTGAACAAGACTCCGAGGAACTTGAACTCCTCCACTTGGGGCAAGATCTCCTCCCCAACCCGGAGATGGCACTCCACCCTTTTCCGGGCGAGAACCATGGACTCGGACTTGGAGGTGCTGATTCTCATCCCAGTCGCTTCACACTCAGCTGCGAACCGATCCAGTGAGAGCTGAAGATCCTGGCCAGATGAAGCCATCAGGACCAAATCATCTGCAAAAAGCAGAGACCTAATCCTGCAGCCACCAAACCGGATCCCCTCAACGCCTTGACTGCGCCTAGAAATTCTGTCCATAAAAGTTATGAACAGAATCGGTGACAAAGGGCAGCCTTGGCGGAGTCCAACCCTCACCGGAAACGTGTCCGACTTACTGCCGGCAATGCGAACCAAGCTCTGACACTGATCATACAGGGAGCGGACCGCCACAATCAGACAGTCCGAAACACCATACTCTCTAAGCACTCCCCACAGGACTTCCCGAGGGACACGGTCGAATGCCTTCTCCAAGTCCACAAAGCACATGTAGACTGGTTGGGCAAACTCCCATGCACCCTCAAGGACCCTGCCGAGAGTATAGAGCTGGTCCACAGTTCCACGACCAGGACAAAAACCACACTGTTCCTCCTGAATCCGAGGTTCGACTATCCGGCGTAGCCTCCTCTCCAGTACACCTGAATAGACCTTACCGGGAAGGCTGAGGAGTGTGATCCCACGATAGTTAGAACACACCCTCCGGTTCCCCTTTTTAAAGAGAGGAACCACCACCCCGGTCTGCCAATCCAGAGGTACTGCCCCCGATGTCCACGCGATGCTGCAGAGTCTTGTCAACCAAGACAGCCCTACAGCATCCAGAGCCTTAAGGAACTCTGGGCGGATCTCATCCACCCCCGGGGCCTTGCCACCGAGGAGCTTTTTAACTACCTCAGCAACCTCAGCCCCAGAAATAGGAGAGCCCACCACAGATTCCCCAGGCACTGCTTCCTCATAGGAAGACGTGTTGGTGGGATTGAGGAGGTCTTCGAAGTATTCCCTCCACCGATCCACAACTTCCGCAGTCGAGGTCAGCAGAACACCATCCGCACCATACACGGTGTTGGTAGTGCACTGCTTCCCCTTCCTGAGGCGGCGGATGGTGGTCCAGAATCGCTTCGAAGCCATCCGGAAGTCGTTTTCCATGGCTTCCCCGAACTCCTCCCATGTCCGAGTTTTTGCCTCCGCGACCGCTGAAGCCGCACACCGCTTGGCCTGTCGGTACCTGTCCGCTGCCTCAGGAGTCCCATGAGCCAAAAGAACCCGATAGGACTCCTTCTTCAGCTTGACGGCATCCCTCACCGCCGGTGTCCACCAACGGGTTCTAGGATTACCGCCACGACAGGCACCAACTACCTTGCGGCCACAGCTCCAATCAGCCGCCTCGACAATAGAGGCGTGGAACATGGTCCACTCGGACTCAATGTCCAGCACCTCCCTCGTGACTTGTTCAAAGTTCTTCCGGAGGTGGGAATTGAAACTCTCTCTGATAGGAGACTCTGCCAGACGTTCCCAGCAAACCCTCACAATGCGTTTGGGCCTGCCAGGTCTGTCCGGCATCCTCCCCCACCATCGCAGCCAACTCACCACCAGGTGGTGATCGGTAGAAAGCTCCGCCCCTCTCTTCACCCGAGTGTCCAAAACATGAGGCCGCAAATCCGATGACACAACTACAAAGTCGATCATAGAACTGCGGCCTAGGGTGTCCTGGTGCCAAGTGCACATATGGACACCCTTATGCTTGAACATGGTGTTCGTTATGGACAATCCGTGACGGGCACAAAAGTCCAATAACAAAACACCACTTGGGTTCAGATCCGGGCGGCCATTCTTCCCAATCACGCCTCTCCAGGTTTCACTGTCGCCGCCAATATGAGCGTTGAAGTCCCCCAGTAGAACGAGGGAATCACCCGAGTGAATCCAAAAAGGGTGGGTACTCTGAGCTGCTGTTTGGCGCGTAAGCGCAAACAACAGTCAGGACCCGTCCCCCCACCCGAAGGCGGAGGGAAGCTACCCTCTCGTCCACCGGGTTGAACTCCAACATGCAGGCTCTGAGCCGGGGGTCAACAAGAATTGCCACCCCAGCCCGTCGCCTCTCACTGCTGGCAACGCCAGAGTGGAAGAGAGTCCAGCCCCTCTCGAGAGAACTGGTTCCAGAGCCCTTGCTGTGCGTCGAGGTGAGTCCGACTATATCCAACCGGAACTTCTCTACCTCGCGCACTAGCTCAGGCTCCTTCCCCCCCAGCGAGGTGACGTTCCACGTCCCAAGAGCTAGCTTCTGTAGGCGAGGATCGGACCGCCAAGTGCCCTGCCTTCGGCTACCGCCCAGCTCACATTGCACCCGACCTCTATGGCCCCTGCTATGGGTGGTGAGCCCATTGGAGGGGGGACCCACGTTGCCTCTTCGGGCTGTGCCCGGCCGGGCCCCATGGGGACAGGCCCGGCCACCAGGCGCTCGCCATCGTGCCCCAACTCCGGGCCTGGCTCCGGAGGGGGGCCCCGGTGACCCGCGTCCGGGCGAGGGAAATCTGAGTCTCGGTTCTTGCATTTCCATAGAAGTCTTCGAGCTACTCTTTGTCTGATCCCTCACCTAGGACCTGTTTGTCTTGGGAGACCCTACCAGGGGGCATGGAAGCCCCCGGACAACATAGCTCCTAGGATCATTGGGACACGCAAACTCCTCTACCACGTTAAGGTGGCAGCTCTGAGAGGAGTTAACCTTTTTTGCAGTATTATATTTGATATAATTAATTCAAATGTATTTATTATTATACCAGTGCAGTGTTTTCCCCAGTAATCCTTGATGAGGTCCAAGGGATCTCCAGCTAAAGAACAGTTTGCTCCTTCTTAAAACATTATCAACTAGCAGCAACATTTGTGTCTACATATTTGTGTTTCTGGGAAAATCTCTCTAGAGTTCAACTGCACCCGAAATACCAGCCTCTAAAATATGCAGCGAAATAAAGCAACACTATAGATTGCAGGGATGTTTGACTCTACGGCATTGGGATTCACTGTCACTGTTTAATGATTTTTTTTTATTTTTTTTTTACTAATAATCAATATAGGCTCCTCATCTCAGGAGTGTTTTCCATTACTCAATATACATTTGCGTCATTAGCACTGGTCACCTGCCTACTTTAACACATCACATTGTGTTAAAAACAGACCCATTTACAGTGCATGCGGAAAGTATTCACAGCGCTCCACGTTTTTAATGTTACAGCCTTACTCTAAAATGAAATTAATTTATGTCATGTCCTCAAAATCCAACATACAATACTCCATAATTACAATGTGAAAATTTTATTTTAGAGATTTTTGCAAATGTATTACAAATAAAAAACTTATGTACATAAGTATTGACAGCCTTTGCTCACTACTTTGTTGATGCAACTTTGGCAGCAATTACAGCCTCAAGTCTTTTTAACATGATGCCACAATGTTGACCACCTATCTTTGGGCAGTTTCGCCCATTCCTCTTTGCAGCACCTCTCAGGCTCCATCCGGTTGGATGGGAAGCATTGGAGCAAAGCCATTACCAGATGCTTCAAGTCTGGGCCACTCAAGGACATTTACAGAATTGTCCTGAAGCCATTCCTTTGATAACTTGACTGTGTGTTTAGGGTCGTTGTCCTGCTGAAAGATGTCGCCCCAGTCTGAGTTCAAGAGTGCTCTGGAGCAGGTTTTCATCCAGGATGTCTCTGTGTATTGCTGCATTCATCTTTCCCTCTATCCTGACTAGTCTCCCAGTTCCTGCCGCTGAAACGTGTGGAACCTTATAAAAAGACAAGTGTGTGCCTTTCCAAATCATGTCCAATCAACTAAATGTACCATAGGTGGACTCTAATTAAGCTGTAGAAAAATCTCAAGGATGATCAGTTGAAACAGGATGCACATGACCTCACTTTTGAGCTTCATGGCAAATGCTGTGAATACTTATGTACATGTAATTTCTTAGTTTTTTTTATTTTAAATATATTTGCAAAAATCTCAATCTTTTTTTTTTTTTTTTTTTTTTACACATTGTCATTATGGGTTATTGTGTGTAGAATTGTGAGGACAAAATTGACTGCATTCCATTTTGAAACATATAACATAACAAAATGTGGAAAAAGTGAAGCGCTGCGAATACTTTCCGGATGCACTGTACAACTGCTTCTAGGATCAATTGAGATAGCCATCTATCATGCTTGTCTTCAAGTGTACCTGTTCAAGGCCATTTGAATTGGGACGGACTTGGGCATGATTCTCTCTCCCTCTCTGGCCTATGCTCAACCGTCACTTCTTTATTGATGTATTAACATAATTCCTGTGGCTTTGTGGATTATTTTAAACACCTCAGTTACAAAAATCATAGGGCTGGACAATTAATAAAATTTTGGTTTTAATTTTTATTATGGCTCAATAATTCAAAAAAAATAATAAAATAAAAAATAATAATCAATTAATGCAAATTCCTGAGCTTGTGACCATGAAACAGATGAGGAGCGAATGAGTGGAAAAAAGTGCATGTCTACGAAAAGTTTGGGATGTTACTATAGTTTCTACTTTTTATTTGACACAGCGCTAGTATGCCTAATCAATAATCACTAAACTCAACAAAAAAATGTAAGTCAATTGATTTCCGCATTTACGTAATTGCAGACGGAGTCACATAATCGATCAATGAAACGGAACTTGCAGTTGAACACAAAATATCAAGAAATTGGCATTCATGTAAGTGAAATGTTGTCATTGTGAGGAGAAGGAACATTTGTTTGGGAAAATAATGTGTCCGGTAACGCTCATTCATCCCCAACACACTCAATCGCCCTGACCTAAACTAAACAAGCAAGACAGTCACTTAAAACAGCGACTAAACTACAAAGCTAAAGCTAACAAGAACAATCCATACACACACAACACATCTAATCTGCGTGTGTTGTTGTGAACGACATCATCGATGTCACATCAATAGACAAACAGCGGTAGCAACTTGAGAGGCGTTCTCTTTTTTTTGTTTTTTGTATTGCCTCTTTACTCATCAAGCTGAGAACAGCAGCACAGCACACTTCAAAAAAGTACCTAACAGAAGCATCATGTACTTAAAACACATTTACACAATAAATGATAAATGGGTTGTACTTGTATAGCGCTTTTCTACCTTCAAGGTACTCAAAGCGCTTTGACACTACTTCCACATTTACCCATTCACACACACATTCACACACTGATGGAGGGAGCTGCCATGCAAGGCGCTAACCAGCACCCATCAGGAGCAAGGGTGAAGTGTCTTGCTCAGGACACAATGGACATGACGAGGTTGGTACTAGGTGGGGAGTGAACCAGGGACCCTCGGGTTGCGCACGGCCACTCTTCCACTGCGCTACGCCGTCCCTACAATGATTATACTTTGACATAAAATACTGGTATAAATTGTCCAAAGATGTATTGCACTAATAAATGTGAGGATTTTTGCAATAAATTAACAAACATTTTATTACATTTTATTTAACACAAAAATCACACACTGGTGGTAAAAATAAGTGTAAAAGGTGAAAAAACGTAATTTAAAAAAATTTAATGCAAAAACTTAATTTTATTGTTTTATATCAGGGGTCCCCAAACAGATAAGGCCCACAAGCGTCCAAAATTTGGCCCACGGGAAGTTCCAAGTATTAAAAAAAACAACAAAAAAAACCCTTGTCTTTTTTTTTATTATTCTTTTTTTTTTTTAATCTGTCCTTTCTAATCCAAATCCATTTTCTACCGCTTGTTACTCTCGGTGTCTCCTAGCCGCTCAGGCAACTCATATTGTCTAAAAATGCATTTTCCCATCGATAACGTGACATCAGCGAGAACGGAATGACTATATATATATATATATATATATATATATATATACACACATACATACATATATTCATTCCGTGCTCGCTGATGTCACGTTATCGATGAGAAAATGCATTTTTAGACAATATGATATATATATATATATATATATATATATATATATATATATATATATATATATATATATATATGTCTTAATAAGGTTATCCAAAAAATAGTGCTCGATACCGTAGTAGAGCGCAATATATGTATGTGTGGGAAAAAAATCACAAGACTATTTCATCTCTACAGGCCTGTTTCATGAGGGGGTTCCCTCAATCATCAGGAGATTTTAATGGGAGCATTCACATACCATGGTTTATATAGGGCACAGAGTGGGTGGGTACAGGCTGGCGTAGGGGCGTGGTGATTGGCTCATGTGTTACCTAGGAGGTGTTTCCGTCTGTGGCGGCATGCTGTTACAATTACAAATTCAACATTATTGTCTTTGATGTTGAATATTCAATAACATGGCAAATTCTTGCATCCAGCACACCTTACAATAGTGGTAATAAAAGATGCAACCTATGCTTGAAAGAGAAACTGTTTATTATTTACCGTCCAGACCTGTCATCCCTCAACAAGCGCAGCGAAATTGTAACAGCATGCCGCCACAGACGGAAACACCTCCTAGGTAACACATGAGCCAATCACCACGCCCCTACGCCAGCCTGTACCCACCCACTCTGTGCCCTATATAAACCATGGTATGTGAATGCTCCCATTAAAATCTCCTGATGATTGAGGGAACCCCCTCATGAAACAGGCCTGTAGAGATGAAATAGTCTTGTGATTTTTTCCCCACACATACATATATACATATACATATATATATATATATATCATATTGTCTAAAAATGCATTTTATATATATATATATATATATATATATATATATATCATATTGTCTAAAAATGCATTTTCTCATCGATAACGTGACATCAGCGAGCACGGAATGAATATATGTATGTATGTGTGTGTATATATATATATATATATATATATATATATATATATATATATATATATATATTAGAGATGCGCGGATAGGCAATTATTTCATCCGCAACCGTATCAGAAAGTCGTCAACCATCCGCCATCCACCCGATGTAACATTTGATCAGAACCGCATCCGCCCGCACCCGCCCGTTGTTATATATCTAATATAGACGATGCAAGGCATTAGTGAGGTTATAAAGCTTTTGCCTGTTAAAGAAAGGAGACTGATCCAATGCAGCACAGACATTCGCGTGCCACGCTGTCACGGCCCAGACGCACACCAGTGCGCAATCATATGGGAGCCGCGCTGAGCGCACCTCCAAGCGCGTCTCGCTGCCGGCGACGGCCGGGTATGGGCCCGAGGCTCCAGCGCCATCCATTTTCAGGGCTAGTTGATTCGGCAGGTGGGTTGTTACACACTCCTTAGCGGGTTCCAACTTCCATGGCCACCGTCCTGCTGTCTATATCAACCAGGGTGAGCCCCACCCCTTTCGTGAGCGCACTGCGCGCGGAGTGACCCCTGTTACGCGCCCCCGGCAACAGGGGTGGCGGGCAGGTAAGCTGCGCGGGCGGAGCGCGCGGAGTGACCCCTGTTACGAGCCCCCGGCCACGGGGATGGCGGGCAGGTAAGCTGCTTACCTGCTGCGCGTGACGCCGGCCGCGGCGAAGGCGGACGAGGCGGGGTGTCGGTGCGGTGGTGACCCTGGACGTGCGTCGGGCCCTTCTCGCGGATCGCCTCAGCTACGGCTCCCGGTGGTGCTCTCTCGGGGGAAGGGGCCTCGGTCCCGGACCCCGGTGAGGCGTCCCTTCTCCGCTCCGTAAAAGTGTCCATCTCTTCTTTTTTTTTTCTTCTGTTGTGGCATATGCTGCAGGTGCCTGCTCGTTTTTCGTATGTGGGTAACAACATTTAACTATGTATATATATTTCCGAATTGGTTTAACTGCCACCCGCCTGAATCTATTTAAAATCTATTTTTTATTTTTTTCAACCGCCCGACCCGCGGATAATCCGCGGACTCCGCGGTTGTGCCCGCAAACCGCGCATCTCTAATATATATATATACAGGTAAAAGCCAGTAAATTAGAATATTTTGAAAAACTTGATTTATTTCAGTAATTGCATTCAAAAGGTGTAACTTGTACATTATATTTATTCATTGCACACAGACTGATGCATTCAAATGTTTATTTCATTTAATTTTGATGATTTGAAGTGGCAACAAATGAAAATCCAAAATTCCGTGTGTCACAAAATTAGAATATTACTTAAGGCTAATACAAAAAAGGGATTTTTAGAAATGTTGGCCAACTGAAAAGTATGCAAATTAAAAATATGAGCATGTACAATACTCAATACTTGGTTGGAGCTCCTTTTGCCTCAATTACTGCGTTAATGCGGCGTGGCATGGAGTCGATGAGTTTCTGGCACTGCTCAGGTGTTATGAGAGCCCAGGTTGCTCTGATAGTGGCCTTCAACTCTTCTGCGTTTTTGGGTCTGGCATTCTGCATCTTCCTTTTCACAATACCCCACAGATTTTCTATGGGGCTAAGGTCAGGGGAGTTGGCGGGCCAATTTAGAACAGAAATACCATGGTCCGTAAACCAGGCACGGGTAGATTTTGCGCTGTGTGCAGGCGCCAAGTCCTGTTGGAACTTGAAATCTCCATCTCCATAGAGCAGGTCAGCAGCAGGAAGCATGAAGTGCTCTAAAACTTGCTGGTAGACGGCTGCGTTGACCCTGGATCTCAGGAAACAGAGTGGACCGACACCAGCAGATGACATGGCACCCCAAACCATCACTGATGGTGGAAACTTTACACTAGACTTCAGGCAACGTGGATCCTGTGCCTCTCCTGTCTTCCTCCAGACTCTGGGACCTCGATTTCCAAAGGAAATGCAAAATTTGCATGGTTGGGTGATGGTTTGGGTGATGGTGCTGGTGTCGGTCCACTCTGTTTCCTGAGATCCAGGGTCAACGCAGCCGTCTACCAGCAAGTTTTAGAGCACTTCATGCTTCCTGCTGCTGACCTGCTCTATGGAGATGGAGATTTCAAGTTCCAACAGGACTTGGCGCCTGCACACAGCGCAAAATCTACCCGTGCCTGGTTTACGGACCATGGTATTTCTGTTCTAAATTGGCCCGCCAACTCCCCTGACCTTAGCCCCATAGAAAATCTGTGGGGTATTGTGAAAAGGAAGATGCAGAATGCCAGACCCAAAAACGCAGAAGAGTTGAATCAATCAATCAATCAATCAATCTTTATTTATATAGCCCTAAATCACAAGTGTCTCAAAGGGCTGCACAAGCCACAACGACATCCTCGGTACAAAGCCCACATACGGGCAAGGAAAAACTCACCCCAGTGGGACGTCGATGTGAATGACTATGAGAAACCTTGGAGAGGACCGCATATGTGGGTAACCCCCCCCCCCTAGGGGAGACCGAAAGCAATGGATGTCGAGTGGGTCTGACATAATATTGTGAGAGTCCAGTCCATAGTGGATCCAACATAATAGTAAGAGTCCAGTCCATAGTGGGGCCAGCAGGACACCATCCCGAGCGGAGACGGGTCAGCAGCGCAGAGATGTTCCCAGCCGATGCACAGGCGAGCGGTCCACCCCGGGTCCCGACTCTGGACAGCCAGCACTTCATCCATGAAGGCCACTATCAGAGCAACCTGGGCTCTCATAACACCTGAGCAGTGCCAGAAACTCATCGACTCCATGCCACGCCGCATTAACGCAGTAATTGAGGCAAAAGGAGCTCCAACCAAGTATTGAGTATTGTACATGCTCATATTTTTCATTTGCATACTTTTCAGTTGGCCAACATTTCTAAAAATCCCTTTTTTGTATTAGCCTTAAGTAATATTCTAATTTTGTGACACACGGAATTTTGGATTTTCATTTGTTGCCACTTCAAATCATCAAAATTAAATGAAATAAACATTTGAATGCATCAGTCTGTGTGCAATGAATAAATATAATTTACAAGTTACACCTTTTGAATGCAATTACTGAAATAAATCAAGTTTTTCAAAATATTCTAATTTACTGGCTTTTACCTGTATATACACACACACACACACACACACACACATATAGCCCGGCCGCCGGCCAAATTCTTTCAAGCCAATGCAGCCCCCGGGTCAAAAAGTTTGGGGACCCCTGTTTTATATACGTAGTTATTGCTATTATTATTTTACTTGTGTTTTATCCATTACTAATTCATATCCTTTTTTTTTAAAACTATATTTAAAGTTGAGTTTTGGTGGTAAAATAAACACTCTTTTTGTTTAAAGTAATGAATAATTGTGTAATAAATTGTGATTACAATATCAATCAAAATAATCTGATTATTATTTTTGCCATTATCGTGCAGCCTTAAAAAATCACATTACGGGGAAACAAAATTGTAACTCTCAAACAGGAGAGGATTTAAAGGGTGCCTTGAGGAACACTCCAGTTGTAAATCACAAGTTTGGACCCCAGTGTTGTGTTTGCTAACAAGGTTAAAATGTCAATACAAGGATATGCCAATGTGTTTACAGTGGTACAAGTTCCTATTCACAACAGGAGCACTCTCTAGTGTTTTTAGGAATTTGCTGCAAAAATGTTCGTTTCTCAAAATGTTAACTGACCCCAGTTGAAAAGCCCACCTATACAGCTTGTAAAGTAGCATATCTTTTCAATCTACTGAAAATTACCCAACACAGCCATTATTGTCTAAATAGCTGGCAGTTTAGCTTGGCTTGTTCAGGTTGCGTACCAAACTATACCGTAGTAGAAAAGGTACTGTACATTGGAGAAATAGCCAAGTACGAAAATGACAAACCAGTTACCTGTAAAGTTGTTCTGCTGTTAAATACGTTTAGAAAACGTGCTTCGAAAGTCGTAAACAGCTAAAGTATGGTTTCCACCTTGTTCAATTGGCAGCAAATAAAATAAGGTTAACATATCAGTGCATTTCAAACAAAAATATATATTTTACATAAAGTGGAAACATACTTTTTTCTGTTCTTAGAGGAGGCTGAGGGTTGCTCCTGTGGTAGGCAGGCAGCAGCACCAGCAGCATCCTTGCGTGGCCTGCCACGTGGTCGCTTGTCGGCATGAGCCGGACTCCCTGTGGATGTGGCCCCTGCACAGCTGGAGGGTCCCTGGTCAGAGGGTTCCACAGTCTTTTCCTCTGATGACATTCTGACACAAACATAAACAAAAGATGCTATCATGGTATTGCATTTCGGATGCGTTCTGATGGGAATGTTTTTTTTTTTACCCCCCACCAGTAAAGTAATTAAAATGTTGGTTTCACTTTATTACCTCAAACAAGATCCGAAATGTAAAGTAGGATGGCTTAGACTGCAAGCGCAAATTCCAATTTATTCACTTGAATAGTCAGCAATATCAATTTTGGATTGATATTGTAATCAAGATTTATTATTCATTGATTTGAAAACAGTATTCATTGTACCACCAAAACTCAACTTTAAATAGTTAAAAAATATATAAATATATAAATTAATAACGAACAAACCACAACAAGTAAAATAACAGTAGTGACAATATATTAAAATAACAATAGCGATACAAAAAAAAATAAAAAATCAGTTTTTCCATTTTAATTGTTTTTAATTCCGTTATTACCTTTTACACTTATTTTACCACCATATGATGTGTGCTTTTAGTTTTAAATCAAACTTCATAAAATGTTTGTTTATTAAATGCAAAAATCCTCACAATTAGTTTTTGAAAATTCTAAGCACATTTAAAATTACCGCGATAATAATGATAACCGTGATCATTTTGCTTACAATAACCGTGATATGAAATGTTCATACCATGACATCCCTAATATACGGTATACATTGATAGATATATATACATACATACATGCACACCAACGCACACCAACGCACACCAACGCACGCACGCACGCACGCACGCACGCACGCACGCACGCACGCACGCACGCACGCACGCACGCACGCACGCACGCACGCACGCACGCACGCACGCACGCACGCACGCACGCACGCACGCACGCACGCACGCACGCACGCACGCACGCACGCACGCACGCACGCACGCACGCACGCACGCACGCACGCACGCACGCACGCACGCACGCACGCACGCACGCACGCACGCACGCACGCACGCACGCACGCACGCACGCACGCACGCACGCACGCACGCACGCACGCACGCACGCACGCACGCACGCACGCACGCACACACACACACACACACACACACACACACACACACACACACACACACACACACACACACGTTGTGTATTTGGGATCTGCATAAATCCTGAAAATTTGAAATCAAAGCGTGATTGAAGAGATATTTTTAAAACAATCTTGCCTTCCTTTAGCGGATTATCCATAAATGGCAGTGCTAATCAACTGGTGACCAAATCCGGCCCGGGATTGACACCAAATTGGCCCCCCAGTTCAGATCAAAAATTGGGAGACAAACATCTTTGAAGCTAGTTGCTAAAAGCACTAGCGTACAAGAGTACCAGTGTAAACACAGTGGTAGATCCTTGCATTAAAATTCAAACCTCCTCATGGCCAACGTCCACTACAGCGGACAGTATTTTGCATAACAGGGCTATTTTTCTTTAGCATTCTGTAACTCATAAAATAACAAGATCATAAACAAACGTCAGACGATAATGGTTCTCAAAACAAGAATAATTGTGAAGGGAGAGGTCCGGTAACCTGACTCTCGCCAGATCCTTGTAGTTCGCTGAGCTCCACACAAGGATCTGGGATCGAGGGCAATGCAAACTCCTTCAAGATAGCAACAAATAATGAACCAATCAGGATTGCCGGGCGGGATTTCATAGATGTGACGTAGCGCCGAAGCGACTGTTTGAGTCAAACAACAATGGCGGCACGCAGCGAGGAGTCGTGTGCTGACATTGATTCTGCTACTGCAACTGTTTTGTCAAATCTATCGAATATTTAATATAATTCTATTCTATTATAATTCTATAATCTATTGTTGCTTGCTGCAAAAAATAAAGTATCATCATCCCTGGTGAGCGTGTCACACAATCAGTCCTTTGCCTTCCCGGTCACCGTATCAGCTGATATTTGACACAGGCCCCCATTTTGGACCTACAGAATCAGCATGTCCTCATCCATTTGTGTCAACAAGATGAAACGAAGTCTGAGAACCTTGTCCGTGGCCACCTATTAGGACCTTTCAAAGTACAAAATACGATCTGCCTTGAAGACGGAGCATTTAATTTTGAAAGAAAACCGCATACTTTATTTTGTGTTTGTGCAGCGGCATGTCCTTACATTCCGCAGGCGGTGGAAATTGACACATTGACTTGAATAAAAACAGAAAGATTCCGTGGCTGTTCTGCATTCAGTGGAAATCCGGGGTTAGTCTTCCAACACGGAAGAAACAAGATCTTTGTTGGAGGAACAGGTCAGTAAAAGACAACGTTTTTTCCCAACACATTAAAACTTGACACAAAGTGCAATGTGCGCTAGTAACTACGAGAGGTCAGAGGGAAAATTGAACAACAAATCAATGATTGAAATGACAAACTGTCATCCATAGAATTAGGGATGTCCCGATCCAGGTTTTTGCACTTCCGATCCGATACCGATACTGGCCTATCCGAGCATGTATTAAAGTTTAAAGTTATTTAGCCTACTTAGTTGTCAGAATCATGTTGAAAAGGGTTTTAGTACTCTTGATAACAACAAGCCAGTTGAATTAGGGGAGTTTGAATAATACACAATGGTTGGTAACAAGAAACTGACCTGTTTATTCAAGGATAAACACAAAATAGACAAAATTATACATGACAAACAGAAATGGCATCATTGAACTAGGGCTGGGCGATATGGCCTTTTTTAAATATTGCGATATTTTAAGGCCATATTGCGATACACGATATATATCTGGATATTTTGCCTTAGCCTTGAATGAACACTTGATGCATATAATCACAGCAGTATGATGATTCTATGTGTCTACATTAAAACATTCTTCTTCATACTGCATTAATATATGCTACTTTTAAACTTTCATGCAGAGAAGGAAATCACAACTAAAAAAATCACAAATTTTTTCATACGGTGTTGATCTGGAAATGTTTGCCTCGCCATTTTGATGGTGTGGACGTGTGGCACCAAATGGAGATAAGCGTCTCGACAGACGTTACAATATTTGAACAATGATGACGAAAACTGTTTTCTCTGTCGTGTCCATGTGTCGAAAATTGTTATGCGCTTATTTTTTTTATTTGATTTTGTGCGTGGCATAGATTTGCCGTGCGCAGAGGAGGCTTGAGCAGTGCGCAATTGCACAGGCGCGCACCTTAGAGGGAACCTTGCTAGCACGGCTGCGCTAGTATCACAGCTAACGTTAGCCATGCTGCTACCTCTCTGCTCGGGGAGGGGGTATACGTATGTGACGTATGACGTGACAGTATGTGACGTGTGTAAGAAGGTGCGCTTGCTGTCTGTGAGAAGGAGACACAGGAAAGAGTGAGAAGAGCCTGTCGTGTAATGCCAGCAGCTAAAAGCAACTGCGTGAGAATCAACAGACCTGTGGATGTGTTGAAGGTGTGCTGGAAAATGCGGAACGGAAATTAGGGAGCAGCAGAAAAGTGGAATGTTTTATTTAAGTCGGTGCGTTGGAAAACACGGACCGGAGTTTTTTTTAAAACTGGATCTAGATCGGCTTTTTCCCATGCCTTGCCGATAGGCATTTTTTGGCAAATATCGGCGGCCGATCCGATCCAAATATTGGATCGAGACATCCCTACATAGAATACCATGTGTGTTGACAAGAACATACAGCCATAGAAGCACATTTAATCTAGGTAACCAAACCGGTGAAAGATTCAAAAGTGTTGCAGTCAGAGCTGACTAACTGCTGTGCTCACTTGCTAAGCTAACAAAAACAGCTCAAGCTAAAATGCCTGTAAAACTGAGAGTTGACTCCCTGACGTCACACACACAGACCCACACACTGCTCTCATGTACATATACATATACACAGTACTTTATACAAAACTTATCTCAACTGCATTATGCCAGATATTTGAAGTTTTTATGTATTTTTTTTTTAAATCAATGTATTAATTACTTTCACTAGCAACTAATTGCATTTATTAAAGAGTAATTATGTTAGTAATTCAATTACTTCTTTGGTAAAGTAACGAGTAACTAAAATTAATAACTTTTTAAAAGTAAATTTCAGAACACAGCCCAATGTCGATTTTTCTTATATTTTAAAGACTTTTCCTTTTTTCTTAACTGAAAACACCTCTTAAGTTGGGATTCTATTATGCAATACCTACTTTTCTAACTTTTTAGTACCTTAAACTCAAGGCATGGTGGATATACTGTATTTAGTTTAATTGAGCGTTGCAGTAGGCCTTATGATGGCATTGTGTTTATATGTATGAGGGCACATGTGTACTTTGTATGAGTGTTAATAATGATAATGTGATATTTAAGTCATTTCATATTGCTCCTAATTTTTTTTATGTGCTACAAAGACATTTCTGTGCTACTAATTTTTTTTCATTTACTAGCACCGGTGGTACTAGTAAAATTCTAAGCGCAAAGGACTCGCTTTGCGCGCATCCACCATTTTTGTTTTACGCAGCAACATTTGTAGTCCCCACGACAACATGCCCAAGATACGACACAAATAACAAAAATGCTCTGTTATTGGTTGTATTACCTAACTCAGGACACTATTCAAATCTCCAGTCTCATCAGAAGAAGTAAGAAGTGCCTGGCTAACTTTTTTGTTTTGCGGCAATGTGCCTTTAACTTGGAAGAAGTATCTCTGCGGGTGTGCAAAGCAAACCACTTCAAGCATTCCTGCTTCACAAAACTGCATCAGTATACAGATGGATTTTCTCAGAAGCTAATTTTAATGGCGGGCTCAGTGTCCACTATTTATGGCAATGGAAGAGACAATAAAACGCTAATTACTAACAGTAGGTGAGAAATGTGTAACTGACACGTTAGCAATGTTAACTCAATTTGTTGTTTATCTAGCTTAGCCTTCTAATGTAAGACAAGTAATGCCATCTCTCTTTCCAAAAATATAGATTACTATTTGAGTCACGCTTGACAAACTACACTATAGCAATCTCGGACACAGGCAATTACAGTGTTTGTTAGCCAGCGTGAGGATTCAGTTAAGCTCAAACTAACCAGCGTCCGGCTGGAAAATTCCTGCATACACAGCATTTCATGTAGAATAATACAAAACTCACAATGTTTTTTCTGTAGTGACTGTGCCAGAGGTGGACATGCATCCTACCGAGGTGGCAAATTATGACGCGTTAGTACTATCGCAGGACCAAGCAAATAATCTCAAGATCCCCATCCTATCAATTCCGAGATATGAACAAAACTATTTAGGGCACACTGTGCAAAATAGACGTATCATTATTAATATTAGTATTACGAATACCATTCACAAAAATGCCTCAAAACAGACTCAAAATAAGCCCATTACCTATAATATTGGCTTTTTTTAACACCAGATCATTGTCTCTCAAAACATTATAAATTAATGAGATCATTAGAGACAACAATCTTGACGTCATTCATCTCAGTGAAACCTGGCTCAAACCAGATGAATTTCTCCCGCTTAACGAGGCATCTCCTCCTAACTATACGAGTGCACATATTGCCCGTCCCTTTAAAAGGGGTGGAGGGGTCGCTCTAATATCCAATGAAAACCTCAACCTTAGCCCTTACCTAAGTAATAAATATAAATCATTTGAGGTGCTTACTATGAGGTCTCACACACCGCTACTTCTCCATCTGGCTGTTATCTATTGCCTCCATGGGCCTTATTCTGACTTTATCAGTGGAATTTCAGAGTTTGTCGCTGATCTAGTGACGCACGAAGATAATATAATTATAATGGACGATTTTAATATCCATATGAATTCCCCATCAGACCCTTGGTGCGTGGCGCTCCAGACTATAATTAATAGCTGTGATCTTGTACAAATAATAAATTAACCCACGCATCGCAACGGTAATACAATAGAACTAGTCCTTGTCCGGGGTGTCACCAACTCCAAAGTTAAGATACTCCCGTACACTAAAGTAATGTGTGATCACTACCTTATAAAATTTGAAGTTCTGACTCATTGCCAACAAGCTACTAATTGCCGATGCTTTAGCAGCCGCAACATTAATACTGTCACAACGTCAACTCTTGCTGGCCTAATATGGAAATAGTGTCAAAGCGCTTTGAGTACCTTGAAGGTAGAAAGGCGCTATACATGGATAACCCATTTACTGCCTTCGGTATTGGCACCATTCCCAAATTATATGGGCTCTATCGAGAACCTCACTAACAACTATAACGATGCCCTGCACAACGCCATTTATAGTATAGCACCGCTAAAGCTAAAAAAGGCCCCTGCGTACCCCCTGGTTCACAGAAGAAACCAGGTCTCTAACCATCATGTAGGGGGAAAAAAAAATAAAAAATATATATATATATATATATATATATATATATATGTATATAAAATAGCTGCACTGTTTTATAAGCCACTGGGCTTAAAGTGTAAGACAAAAGTAGAGGCTTGTAGTCTGGAATGTACAGTATATCATATTGCTGATATACTTTAGGGAGTTATTTATTTATTAAACAATGTATTTAATTTTATAAGAAATACAGCTGCACCAAAAAACTCCCTACACTTTTTGTTTTTGTTTTTATTAACTTTAAAAAAAATAAACATGCTTTAGGCATTTAAACAAAGTCAAATGTTAGCCTTTGTAATAGTATTATTTAAAATTTTGACGCCAATATTTCATTGTTCCTGTAAATGAATATTGGCTTTAAATATCGGTTATAGGTCTCCTTTTTTAATGAAAATCTGTATCGGCCCTGAAAAACCATATCGGTTGATCTCTACTTAAAATACCCAAAATACGTAAATACTACATGTTATTAATGTGCCTATTACTACATTATATGTATACTTACAGCATGTATATAAAATGTTGGAGGTTTTTGAAGGTTTTTAGGCGAAGTAGAACAAATCCCATCTGTTGTTGGCGGACTCTTACTTGCATTTATTTACGAGTTAGACTGCATAAAAAAACAAAAAAAACATGTGTTTTATTCTCACATAAGGATTGTGGATGATAGGCAGAATTCCCCCCAAAAGTGCAGTTTCCCTTTAGGAGCAGCAGCACACTTCCAGTCTTCACAATAACAGTGCTATGCTGACAAAATATTGGTTTCGAAAGTGTACTTTTTATAAGCACTTCGTACTTCTAGCACTCATTAGTACATTTACGTTTCAAAATGCTTATACTTTTACTTAAAATATTGGTCAAAATGAACTAATGGTGTATCACCAGTAAATGTTTGCATTTAAGTAATGGATATTTTATTACTGAATTATTATTATTATTATTTAAAAAAATAACACAGATTTCCTTCTTGTGCTCTAGGGCTATAAAAAAGTTGAAATTAATTTTGAATATTTACTGTAGGAGGGCGTGTGTGCCCCTCATAGAATAGTCATGGGAAACTGGAAAACGAACATCATGTTTTCTTGTTAACAATAATTTTGCTGAGGTGAGCCTGAACTGATCACAAATTGGGAACATATTTTAGTCATAAATTATACTAATTTCAATGGGAAATATACATGCATTGCTTGAATGGCATTGGTAGCATCGATTTTACCTTGCTACACAGTGTTATAAGAAAAGAGAAACTTTAAATACTCATAAATTGTCATAGAGTGCGTGGGCGGAAATTATGAGTATGTCCTGCTTCAACAAATCAAAACATTAAAATGTACATGCTAGACATACGGCCAGTGTTGGGTTAGTTACTGAAAAACAGTAACTAGTTACAGTTACTAGTTACTTTATTTCAAAAGTAACTCAGTTACTAACTCAGTTACTTACACCAAAAAGTAATGCGTTACTGTGAAAAGTAACTATTTAGTTACTTCTTCTACTTTTTTTTTTTTAAGCGCCCATTAATGCCCTTTTAGCCTTCATTTCAGTACTGTTATTGCACTGGAGAATAATACAATGTGTTGATCAACTTGACATGCATTTGCATCACTGAACTCTGCTAAGCAATGTGCTCTACATACAACACACAAAGACAAAGATATGTTTCAAAGGGCCAATTTATTTCAGGCCAGAACAAATTGACAAAACTATTTTAAATAGCTGCAACATAACATACATAAGTAACAAACAGCATAATAACACTAACACTAACACTAACACTAACCACGTTAAACCCAGATTCCGAACTAATAAAGGTCTTAACTCATTCTCTTTCTATGCCACTTCAATATGGAATGCACTCCCAACAGGTGTAAAAGAAAGGGCATCTCTATCCTCCTTCAAAACCGCACTAAAAGAACACCTCCAGGCAACTACAACCCTAAACTAACACCCTCCCTTCCACATAATACCTCTTCGGATTGTAAATAATCAAATGTAGACACGTTTTCTTATACTTTCTGATCTCTCTCTGTGTCCACTACTTGCTATACATATCCTACCAAGTCAGTCCTACACTGTTCCAATGTCCATTTCTCTGATGATGCAATTGTTGACTGAAGTGTTGATACCAACCAAACCTACCCCCCCCCTCCATATCCCACACCCCGGATTGTAAATAATGTAAATAATTCAATGTATATACCCTGATGATTATCTTGTGTGATGACTGTATTATGATGTTAGTATATATTTGATAGTATATATCTGTATCTGGACCCCGACTTAAACAAGTTAAAAAACTTATTTGGGTGTTACCATTTAGTGGTCAATTGTACGGAATATGTACTGTACTGTGCAATCTACTAATAAAAGTTTCAATCAATCAATCAATCAATCAATCAACAACATAGCTGTAAAGCTGGCTTCACCTAAGGAAGGCACACGTGACATACACAGAGCCTAACCAGGCAGATTTGAATTGTTGTTTTGGGCAGTAGACGGGATCTTTGATCCAAGACACAACTTACATTTAACTAAATTGTGCTCGACAAAAGAAAAGAAGTGAGAATATCTCATACTTGCCAACCCTCCCGAATTTCACTGCCTCTCCCTGGGACAACCATTCTCCAAATTTCTGCCGATTTCCAGCCGGACTTAAGGCACGCCCCCTCCCGGTCTGTGCGGATCTGAGTGGGGACAGCCTGTCGTCACGTCCGCTTGGCCAACCAAAAAGTAACCACAGAACACTATACCGTATAGTCGTATAGTGTTCTGTGGTTACTTTTTTGTTGGCCAACGGTTCTATTGCGCACCCCCCTCCCCTCCCCTCCCCTCCCCTTCCCACACTCAGACACACAGTCACACGCACACACAGAGAGCGCAGAGGAAGAATCAGAAGCACGTCTCTGCTTCGCTGGAATAAAACACACTCAGATCCTCAGTTTCTAGCCGATACTACATAAAAAATAACGTAAAATAACACAGTAACGCATCATGTAGTAACGGTAACTGAGTTACTGACTATAAAAAAATAACGCGTTAGATTACTAGTTACCGCCGAAACTAACGGCGTTACAGTAACGCGTTACTTTGTAACGCATTAGTCCCAACACTGCATACGGCGAAGGCTGTAAAAACATATTGTAGATTTACGTTTCTGTTACTCTGTCTAGTAATTACCAGTGCATATATTCACTGGCCACAATTCTGATAAGATCCAATACGAGAGCAGTATCAAAAACTACCTGACTGATTTCAATAAAACTCTGTTGAAAGGTGGAGCTTGCACTTTCATATTTTAGTGCAGATGCAGCAAGAGGAATGGAATTCTGATTGTATTATATTTGGCCTTGGTGAAGGTCTGCACTCTGAGTGCAAATAATACAGCATTGTTCTTCTTTTTGCTTTCAGCAATATTTTGACACAAATACAGTCGAAATTGACAACGTCAAAGCTTATAGAGGAGCTCACAGACATCATCTCTCACTGCCTTGTCTCGTTGTTTTCTCGTATGTCTTGATTGGCCTCAATCTGCCTACGGGGTCTTAAGACAGATGGTGGTCCAATAACACAAGTCATTAGAAGGACATTACTATTATACTAAGTGTTAGGGCCACAGAAAATGAAACTACAAGGATTCAAGAGAATGACGTCGCAATATATCAAGATTACAGTTCTAATTTTAGGATAAATATTAACATATAGTCAAAGTTTAAATCATCAATATGAGCAGTTTAAGCAATTGTGCTACTTAACACTTCAGAGTAAAGAACTGCAAAAAGAAAAGAGCCCACTACACTACACATCCTAAAAAGAAGCCCAGAGATCTGCCAAATGTCAGTCAGCTCCAGGAATGGTAGCTCTAAGTTTGATCATTCTGTTGTTCTTCAGTGAATAGGCTAAGCTACCATGATGCTACTTTTTAAATGTAAGTGTAATGCTGGCACACTCACTGTCAGACAGGTCAAGACAAAAACAGCCCATTAGCATTAAAACTACAGACACACAAAACCGTGTGTTTACAGGGCTTACAAAAAGTGGACTAAATGGATTAAATGGCGTGCTTACCCAAAATTAATAGGGAAAAATCTTCCCCGGCCAGCTGGATCAAACAGACAAATGTCCATCGAGTCAGTCACTATAATATTGATCCTGATACATGCAGCACATCATGCGTGTTATTACAACTACAACAGATATGCTGTCAAGCGAGTTGTGTACAAACAAAACATGAAATGTGGGCTAATACTTCACGGATTCTGTAATATGATTGTTTATGTGTTTCAGTCAGTACAGATTGGAGTCCTATCACATTGTGTTGTGCATTTAAAACTCAAAAGCAATTCAGTTGTTGACACAGTAGCGAGCTTACGTCTAATTCCGTAGCATGCCGTCGCAAGGCGACATGTTACTATGTTAGAAAGAGTATTTGCTCTTACAATAACAATGTCGGTACAGCTTGGTTATCATACAGGTTACGAAACGTAAATTAAGTAGTGTTGGCCCCAAAAACGTGATAGGGCAACATACAGACTTCCGAAACACAAGGCAAAGTAATTTAATCAGAAACAAATAAATACAAGGGATGGATCCAAGGAGGCTGTGGAAACTTAGAGGCCAGGCGCCAAAACCATCAACAGGGATGAGGGGGAATACATGCTTCTGAACACCTGGGACGATGTCCTTTATTAGCAGAGAACAGATACTGTATGAATGGGGCGGGGAATTTTATTTAGCAGGAGAATCTACTCTTAAAATGTTGGTTGCTGTACTTTTATTGAAAATTGCTTGAATGTTTGAGCAGAAACGGTTTCCTCTCGTTAATTCAACCTAAAGTGTTGGTTGCACTTTATTCAAATAAGATTAAGTTAAAGTACCACTGATAGTCACACACACTAGGTGTGGTGAAGTTACCCTCTGCATTTGACCCATCCCCTTGTTTCATCCCCTGGGAGGTGAGGGGAGCAGTGAGCAGCAGCGGTGGCCGTGCTCGGGAATCATTTTAGTGATTTAACCACCAATTGCAACCCTTGATGTTTACTTGCGAGTAGATAAAGGGCAATGCACAGTAATTATCAACACAACTGATTATCAAAACCAGTGGGACCCAACAAGTGGGTACAAGACGAATTATTGAGTACTTAAAAACACTACAAATTATACACACAAGAAACCATCCCTGGTATTTATGGCCTTCAAAAATACACAACGATGGGGCCAGACCCATTGTCAGTAGCATTAACTCTGTGTCATTCAATATTGCTAAGTAAGTGACTGACATCTTAGCATCTTTGGTTGGCAGAGCGCCACATCATGTCGAAAACTCAATGGACTTTGTAGCAAAGATCTGACCAATCTAAGTCTATGAGCATGAACTGATGAAGCCTACTTGGATGAGAGGCGGACCGCCTTCTAAGACGAACTAAACAGTCAAGTTGCGTTCAATTGAATGCCCTGAGAATACAATGACCTGGATGAATAAGAACATCCATAGACATACTTGCTTGTTTGTATCCATAATTCTTTCATACGTAATTCCATAAGAAAACATAACAGGAATATAGGAAACTTCGCCTGCAGTGTCCAGTATCCATTATACTGTATATTTCACAGTCACACTCAGTACTTAGACTTAGATAAACTTTAATGATCCACAAGGGAAGTACGTGTCCATGCCCTAAATTAGTCCAATTTCTCAAATAGTTTGGCTCCAATTAAGGATCCTACAACCCATGGCAACACCTTAATTTGATCAGTGTTATTTTTGACAGCTGTTTTTAGTTTAGTTTTAGTTACAGTCTTTTGACAAAAATGTATTTTAGTTTTAGTCATATTTTAGTCTTCTAAATTAATTTAGTTTTAGTCTGCGAAATTCCTCAACATTTTAGTTGACTAAAATTACAGTAAATGTCGTCGACTAAAATATATAAAGTGTTAGCGGACAACGCATTTTTGAAGTTGACTTGAAAGCACTTTTATTATTATTGCAGATCATCTCAAAAACTAAATTCATAACAAGACCTGCACTTCATGAATATTTCAATAAGTACATTTCACACCAAACCTTATTGTGTGTTATTGTTTTGGCTGAAATTTAGCATTTTTTTTTTTCAAATGTTGACTAACACATGACTAAAATGATAACATTAAGAAAAAAACTAGCTTTATTCCAGATCGCCATGCATGCTCACCTATTCGTACAACAACAGTAGTGGTAGAGTAAGCAGTCCTGCTCCTTCTCTACTGTCTTTAATAGTAACCGTAATTTAGTCCAGTATGAGTCATTTGGAAATAATAGTTAGGGCCTACTTACTGTTTATTGCGTAGATGTCCTGATGATTAGACTGCAGATGGCACTTCAAGTTGTTTGCATTTTTACCAAAGAACATTAAACTACAGGGTTTAAAACATGTCTTGTTGTCTACCTTGCAAAGGCAAAATGTGTCCATATTACATATTGCGGTTGGTAGAGTGGCCGTGCCAGCAACTTGAGGGTTCCAGGTTTGATCCCCGCTTCCGCCATCCTAGTCACTGTCGTTGTGTCCTTGGGCAAGACACTTTACCCACCTGCTCCCAGTGCCACCCACACTGGTTTAAATGTAACTTAGATATTGGGTTTCACTATGTAAAAGCACTTTGAGTCACGAGAGAAAAGCGCTATATAAATGTAATTCACTTCACTTCACTACTTCTGTATCTTCCATGGGTAGAAGACATATTGTAATGATGTGTGTAACAATACAGAATAAGGATAACGATATGAGAATTACATATCACGGTTATTGTGACCAAAATTATCAAAGTCATCATTATTATTGTGGATAGTGCTAAAAAAGCTTTTCAAACACAACTAAGATAAATAGACACACTCTTCACTGAAGTGTTTTATCTGTTTTATAAGCTAATATTTAAATGTTGTACTGTAAATATTTGTTTGTACAGTAGAACTTTAAGATTTATTTCAATGAAAAGTGTGTAACAAATAAAATATATTCTAATTATGTATCACTTCACCTCCTCTCTGTTCCTCTGAGGAAAGATCTATCATCATAATTTGTGCTAAGAGAGCACAGCTTGTACTTTCAATGTGCACAACTGAATAGCTTAGTTGCTTGGACAGTAATGTGTTTATAGAAGTTTAGATTGGGGTATGTTGTTTTTAAAGGGGAAAGACGTGTCTCTTGTTTTCATGTTAGCATTATAGCTAGCGAGCTGGCACCAGTAAGTCCACCGTGGCCCATGAGTAGGGCTGGAACAATTATTTGACATTGTCGACAATAAAATTTGTCGCCGACAATTATGTTTGTCGACAATAGTCGTGACGTCAACACTCAGGCTTTTCTAGCTGGAGGTGCGTCACTCGCAAAGATATTGCCAGTGATAACATGTAAAGTGTGAAAATATTTCCTCTTATTCTTGTTAAAAACATGAATACTTTGCTCATTTTGCAAAATGTAACTTGTTTGTATGGCTGTACATCTGTGATACACAAGCTTTTAAAGCGGAAACATGATTTCGAACATTTGGCAAGAGGATGCAGACACAACCTCGGTGAGACTACTGTTAACTTCTACCTTGCTAGCTAGGTAACAAGCGTGAGACGAAGTTGTGTGAAAAATAACTATAATTTTAGCCAAAGTCAGCCAGCTAAGCTCTGTCTACATCAATTCAAGTACGTTTTAAAGCATCTCCAATTTGCAATGCCATAAAAAGGCACTTTAACAAACGCAAACCGTATTGAGTCTATTAGAGTGCTAAAATTGTCAAGAGTTAATTAATAGTCAAGTTACCAGTGTGCGGCTTTTTAAACTTCACACATTGATATTCTTTTTGAGTAAGTAAGAGTTGGTGTTTTGTTTGTTGTAATTGCTATTTTAACTGTTTGTTTTTTATAAATAAAAAAGGTTTATTGTTTTTTTTAGCACTTGTCCTTTTCTTTCTTTTAAATGGACAACATTTAACAGTCATTTACATTTTTGTAACAGCTGAATGAGCAGCACAGTTACAGTATGAATAAATATTTATTAATTAATTAGTCATAGTTGTTGTTTGGAAGCACTAGCCTAAAATCACTTAAGCTGCATTTAGAAGTCGATGGCAAAATTAGAGCTATTAAATGTGTATTTTTTGGGGGGGAAAATAGGTCGTTGACGATAACGAAGACAGAATTTTTTAGTCGACAACATCAACACTGAATCTGATCGTGTTTTGTTTTTGAAAAGTCGGACTTACACACCTGGATTATGCGATTGAAAACCAGATCTCTCAACTGCCGGAGGGGACTGCGCGGGATATAACCAGGAAGCAGATATCATTCAATGAAAACAAACAACTGTAAAGAAAAGGACACTGTTTATTTGCTTCACAAATTAAAAGAACATCACATTTTAAAGTGCTTTGATTGGAGAAAAAAGAAACAGATTTATTTAAGAAGGTAGCAAAGGAAATGTAGAGTGTCTGCTTCATTCGGACTCCCGAACAAAATACCAATGAGATGTGTGCAGCTGAGATAGGCTCCAGCGCCCCCCGTGACCCCGAAAGGGACAAGCGGTAGAAAATGGATGGATGGATGAGAGAACGAAGCAGGCATATAAGTAATATAGCGTACACAAACTTCTTCATGCTGCATTTGTGCACTCCAAAATGATTAGCAAAACCTCTTTATTCCACAAGATATTCCAGAACAATAGCAACTTTCATCTGGAACAGTATAGTATCGGCCGGTGCAAGAACGGTCTTTTCCTTCGGATTTAAAACTCCCTCCATCAATCCACAGAGCCTTAAGCATGAACTCAAGGACATTCAAAAGTTTTGTCTCCATTATTCTGTCTGAAAATACCTTAAAAAAAAAAAATCTGCCGCAAATCTTTCTTTGCTTCGGACCTGCATCTGCTCCGATACATTCTTGGCAGTAGCGTCATGTTCGTAGCGCAATCCAAGATCATTTCTGGATGTGGTCTGTTATTTAACATTAGCATATCCATTAAAGACGTAATGTTTCTAATATGTCTCATTATTACAGCTGATATCAGCTACTACAGAGCTAAACTTTTTACATAGGAGTCGCAGATGCCTGGTGTGACGTCGTAGGTCAACTGGAAAAGCAATACGTTTATCTGCACTAAACAGAAATAGGCGCCTTCCAGTGTAAAGGAAGCACACAGCATATGACCATTAGTCGCATTAGAGAGAGTGCATGGACACTTGGACTTCAAATGTTGGTGTGAAATTACAAAAAAAAAACTATTTGCGAAATCAGACTAATTTAGTGCATGGAAACGTAGTGACTAGAGGTGGGTACCTCGCGATTCGATTACGATTACAAATCAGGAGCTACAATTTGATTAAAAAGCGATTATTGATGCAGCTTTAATTTATGTATATTGATGCAGTTTTACATTTCTTTTCGTTTCATTAAATACGTGTTTTTATCACTTGCAACTTTTAAAAACAGTGCAATTGTGATAAGAAACAGTTTAATTAGTTTCCGATTACAATTATTAAATTAATAAAAATGTGTGCAAAACTAACATAATGCCCCCAAAAAAAGGAGATGGTCGGATTTCTCGGTGAGGTGGCTCGCTGCGGTCAGCCAAATTTTAGAACTGTCTGTTTCACTTTATTCACAATGAATAAATCGATTATTAAAGTTTATTAATCGATTATATAATCGTCCATGTCCAAATTGCGGTGCATCTAAAAATCTATTATTTTCCCCACCTTCAGTAGTGACTGTTTAATTTGTTTGCTAAAAAGATACTAAATCGGTTTCAACTCACTGAATCTTTTCGGATCGTTTAAAAAAAAGAAGAAGACATAATTCCTGAGTTGTATCAGCAACCACAAATATCAAATGGAATCGTTGATAAAATGAATCGTTACACCACTACTAATAAGACTTAGTGTCAGTGTGAAGTGAACTTGTTTTACTCACAATCGATGCTATTGCGCTTCATTAATCGTCCTCCGACCCATCCAGTAATCTACGGGCCAATATCAATCCACTCAAAAAAGTAAAACTAATTAAAGTAATATAATAATCCCAAAAGTTGCTTTGAAGCAACATGGCATCCACTGACAGGTGTCTTGTCGTCTTCTGACATCACTCTATCGCGCTGTGTTGGCGTGGCATAAAAAAAACACATTTCTTAAATGTGTTTCACTTCATTTTGTCTCTTGACTCTACAAACTGGATGGTCAAGCATTACCCTTGATCACGGAGTGTTTTTATTTCGTACACACTACACAGATGCATACATTGATTGCTGTCAATACTCAATATAGCCTGCGGTCAGTCACTCAAATATGTCTGTGGGCAACATAAACACACAAAATTCCTATTGTTACAAAATGCACACCCACTCAACATGCTAATTAACTGTATTGATTTATATTATATGGGCAGCACGGTGGAACAGGGGTTAGTGCATGTGCCTCACAATACGAAGGTCCTGAGTAGTCCTGAGTTCAATCCCGGGTTTGGGATCTTTCTGTGTGGAGTTTGCATGTTCTCCCCGTGACTGCGTGGGTTCCCTCCGGGTACTCCGGCTTCCTCCCACCTCCAAAGACATGCACCTGGGGATAGGTTGATTGGCAACACTAAATTGGCCCTAGTGTGTGACTGTGAGTGTGAATGTTGTCTGTCTATCTGTGTTGGCCCTGTGATGAGGTGGCAACTTGTCCAGGGTGTACCCCGCCTTCCACCCAAATGCAGCTGAGATAGGCTCCAGCACCCCCCGCGACCCCAAAATGGACAAGCGGTAGAAAATGGATGGTTGGATGGATTTATGTTATATATTTTATATAATACAGTATATCATGTAATTGGTCTGTGTGCTGCACGTGAATGCCATACATAAATATTTCCAGCTGAGTGTAATTGTATTGAATAGAAACAGTGATGTATCCGTTTGGTCTATACAAGATGACATAACAACTGCATTGCACCCTGCACTGCAAACATAGTTGACATATTTAAAAATGAAAACGCAGGTGTTGAGAAAAGACTTCCCTGCTCTGAGATGTTCCATGCTGTTGTTTTTTGTGCGAACAAAAACGGTCATGAAAAAATGCATTTTCCCCACATCTTTATGTACACTAATTAAATATAAAACGGATAAGACTACTGATAAATACTGGTATAGATAAGGAATATCGATATTGGTAACGGTATCAAACGATAAAAAGGATAGTGATGTATCATATTGTAATTGCATGCATGTTTGATATAAACTTAAACCATAACCATAAATGCTTTGAGTTTCAAGTAAAAGAAAACACACAAAAAGATGCATGAGTTATTTATTCAACAATGGTGGTCAAACTATAGTATTAGAAGCTGTCACGTCATCATTAACTTACGAATAAAGATGTTTAGCACAGCATCAGTGATCGCGTCCACAACTAGCTAGCGTTGACACTCGTAGTAGCACGCCGTTTTTCACACAGCTTTTGGACGACATGTAGTCATCATTTTTGCAAAAGTAACATATCACCAGACACGTAAAAGTCTTTTGGGAACTGTTCGGCTCTCTTTCGTAGATTGAGGTAGCTGTATGTCCGTAGGCAGGCACAGGGATTGCCTGAGAAGGGTGCAGGGCTACTGACACGTAAATCATAGGGCCCTGGATTACTCCAAGTTATGGCTGACATTTATCTTGCCCTCAGCTGCACGTTTAGCTCCAAGTTCGGTCATTGTGCTCATATGATTCTGCTTACTTCTGCGTACTTTGTAACCGGAAGTGGGGCGGCAAAAGGTTGACTTTAATTGGCTGTTGTCACGTCCATTTGATCGAGACAAGTTTGATCGAGTTTATATTAGGGCCGTTTATACAAAACCCGAAACCAGTGAAGTTGGCACGTTGTATAATACGTAAATAAAAACAGAATGCAATGATTTGCAAATCCTTTTCAACCTATATTCAATTGAATAGACTGCAAAGACAAGATATTTAATGTTCGAACTGAGAAACGTAATTTTTTTTTTTGCAAATAATCATTAACTTAGAATTTAATGGCAGCAACACATTACAAAAAAGTTGGCACAGGGGCATTTGTACCACTGTGTTACATGGCCTTTCCTTTTAACAACACTCAGTGAACTTTTGGGAACTGAGGAGACCAATTTTTGAAGCTTTTCAGGTGGAATTCTTTCCCATTCTTGCTTGATTTACAGCTTAAGTTGTTCAACAGTCCGGGGTCTCCGTTGTCGTATTTGACACTTCATAAAGCGCCACACATTTGCAATTTGAGACAAGTCTGGACTACAGGCAAGCCAGTCTAGTACCCGCACTCTTTTACAATGAAGCCACGCTGTTGTCACACGTGGCTTGGCAATGTCTTGCTGAAATAAGCAGGGGCGTCCATGACAACGTTGCTTGGATGGCAACATATGTCGCTCCAAAACCTGTATGTACCTTTCAGCATTAATAGTGCCTTCACAGATGTGTAAATTACCCATGCCTTGGGCACTAATACACCCCCATACCATCACAGATGCTGGCTTTTGAACTTTGCGCCTATAACAATCCGGATGGTTCTTTTTTTCCTCTTTGTTCCGGAGAACACGACGTCCACAGTTTCCAAAAACAATTTGAAATGTGGACTCATCAGACCACAGAACACTTTTCCACTTTGCATCAGTCCATCTTAGATGAGCTCGGGCCCAGCGAAGCCAGCGGCGTTTTTGGGTGTTGTTGATAAATGACTTTCGCTTTGCATAGTAGAGTTTTAACTTGCACTTACAGATGTAGCGACGAACTGTAGTTACTGACAGTGGTTTTATGATGTGTTCCTGAGCCCATGTGGTGATATCCTTTACACAACGATGTCGCTTTTTGATGCAGTAACGCCTCAGTGATCGAAGGACCGTAATATCATCGCTTACGTGCAGTGATTTCTTCAGATTCTCTGAACCCTTTGATGATATTACGGACCGTAGATGATGAAATCTCTAAGTTCTTTGCAATACCTCGTTGAGAAATGTCGTTCTTAAACTGTTCAACAATTTGCTTACGCATTTGTTCACAAAGTGGTGGCCCTCGCACAATCCTTGTTTGTGAATGACTGAGCATTTCATTGAAGCTGCTTTTATACCCAATTATGGCACCCACCTGTTCCCAATTAGCCTGTTCACCTGTGGGATGTTCCATATAAGTGTTTGATGAGCATTCCTCAACTTTCTCAGTCTTTTTCGCCACTTGTGCCAGCTTTTTTCAAACATGTTGCAGGCATCAAATTCTAAATGAGCTAATATTTGCAAAAAATAAAGTTTTCCAGTTTGAACGTTAAGTATCTTGTCTTTGCAGTCTATTCTATTGAATATATGTTGAAAAGGATTTGCAAATCATTGTATTCTGTTTTTATTTACGCTTTACATAACATGCCAACTTCACTGGTTTTGGGTTTTGTATTAGAGGTGCACAATTAATCAAATTTTAATGTTGATCACAATTTTGGCAGCTCCGATTAAATAAATGATCCTCGGCGATATTAACATTTCAAAAAACAGGCTCCACTGCATTTCAAACAAAACAAGTTCACCACTAACATTAATAATATAATAGACAGTGGACTCATGTAAGAGAGTGGGTGACAACAGATGTTAAAGGAAATCAGCCAGTAGCTCCCAAAAATATTAGGAAAAATAAATGCATTTTTACTTCGTTACCCTCCCCTACCGCAGAGGTACCCGCAGGGTACCATCAGGCATGCATTTTAAGCCCGGAACACGACCGCACGCCTCACTGTTCTCTAGGCACTCCCGCTTGTTTCCTGAAAAAGCGGAAATGCTGACCGGGCGGATGAACTTACAACAAACGCCACAACAAGTTGCACAGCAAACCAAACAAATTATTGTTAAGCATTCACAACACTTCCCTTCTTTTCTCAACCGCCATCGTTTGCCCACACTGTAAATCTGGTTGCTAACCGAGCGGGCCGCCCGCAACCGGCGCAAAGCCCCTACGAACAGCTACAAAAGCAGGAGTGCTCAAACTACAGATGACCGTAACATCAACCGTGCACCGCAAGATCCCACATCTTTCCACTTCTCATAGACACGCCAAAATAACAGATGTAATCACGTTTTATTTGGCCAAACACATACCGTATTTTCCAGACCATAGGATGCACAGGATAATAAGTCGCACTGCCGATAAGCGGGTCTCGTCAGGTCTATTTTCATACAAAAGGCGCATTAAAGGGGTCATATTACTTCCTTGTATGGGTGTAACGATACACAAAAATTTCAGTTCGGTACGTACCTCGGTTTAGAGGTCACGGTTCGGTTCATTTTCGGTACATTAAGAAAACAACAAAATATAAATTTTTTGGTTATTTATTTACCAAATTTGTAAACAATGGCATAACATTAGGGGTGTAACGGTACGTGTATTTGTATTGAACCGTTACGGTACAGGGGCTTCGGTATAGTTCGGAGGTGTACCGAACGAGTTTCCACAGAAACATATTAAGTAGCCGCCTCCGCTTCCTTCTGCCTCTGTCTCTGTCAGTCCTCTACACAGCACCCAGCATTGTCCCACCCACACAACCATCTGATTGGTTACTAACAGAGCGGTAACAGCCAATCAGCAGTGCATATTCAGAGCGGTAACAGCCAATCAGCAGTGCGTATTCAGAGCGCATGTAGTCAGTGCTTAGCGTTTAGCAGGTAAGCATCAGGCAGCGGACTCTCCCCAAATGATAATAAACACCTCCCAGTCAACTACTAGTAACATCACTATGAGCCCGTTGATCTTCTAGAAATATAAAAGGCAGTTCAGCTCGCTCGCAGTCCTGGCTTGAGGTAAGGGCTAATTCGCTTTTAGCGTAACGTGAGCTCATTTTGCGGTGTGTGTGTGCGCGTGTGTGTTACGGACAGCAAAGCCCTGACTTTTTTCACTAATCTTATCTGTTGATGTTGTTCAGTTCTGTTAGCGACTTAGCACAGTAGCTAGTGATAGCACCTCTCTGCTGTTCGCTCGGTGTGTCAAATGTTTAGCTACTCCTCGGCTTGAAAGGGCATCTCCCTATAGCCCGTGCGGACCAACATAATGCAGCAGGTGGGTGACTGAAGAGTAGTTTCATACAAACTAGCCAGCAACCTTCACAGTAGAAGCTCCATCTATCCTCGCAAACAAGCGTGAGGCTATAAACCCAGTGTTAATTAACTAAATTAACGAAAACAGCAATTACTTTCCAAGAATAAACAACACGTTACGTTACTACTTACAACAAAAATAATCGGAATACTCTCAACACTGGTTATCTAGCCATAAAACACTTTGCACGTTTTGTTTAAGATACCGGTATATACCGTATATCGCCATTCGGCCTAAAAATATTGGGATATCAGTTTTGGATTAAATAAAAATGTAATTAAATTAAAATTTGTTAATTAAATTCAAAAATCCTCACATTTATTGGCATAATACATTTTTGGACAATTTTGACAGAATGTTAGGTCAAAGATTAATACATCTGTAAATGTATCAGTAAGTGCTTTAGGTACATTATGCTTGTGTAAGGTGCATTTATTTATTATACTAATTATGTTAGTGCAGTGAGACCGGATGTGGCGCACTGCGCTTTTGTGAAGGGAGGAAGTGTGATTTGCTGTTGTTTTCAGCTTGATGAGTAAAGAGGCTCTAAAAAAAACAGAAAAAAAAACAGCGCCTCTCAAGTTGTGATTGCCGTTTGAACATTGTTGTTACGTACATGAATAATGTTGTTCACAACAACACAAGCAGTTGAGATGTGTTCAGGGTACATGGATTGTTCTTGTTAGCTTTAGCTTTGTGGTTTAGTCCGTGTTTTTTTTTAAGGGGCCGTCTCCACATTGTTTCGTTCAGGACGGGGCTGTCGAATGTGTCGGAGATGAATGAGCACTACCGAGGACATAATTTTCCCAAACAAATGTTTCTTCTTCTCACAATGTCAGCATTTTACTCACATTTATGTTAATTTGAGCTGATATAGGCTCCAGCACCTCTGCAACCCCGAGAGGGACAATGGGTAGAAAATGGATGGATGGATGGATTCTGTGTTTAACAGCGGATTCCGTTTTATTGGCCAATTCTGTGACTCCGTTCGCGGTTATGTGTACGTGGAAATCGGATGCCTTACTTTTTTGTTGAGTTTAGTGATTATTAATTAGGCATACCAGCGCTGTGTCAAATAAAATGTAGCAACTATAGTGACATCCTAAACTTCTAGTATTTGTGCCGTTTTTTTCACTAATTTGCTCTTCATCCGTTTCACTGTAACAAGCTCCGGTATTTGAATGCACGCTGCACGGCGCATTAATCCTTAGTGTTCTTCTTCAATTATTAGTATATCGTAAATAGCCATAATCGAAATCAAAATTGTATTCATTGTACAGCTCTACAATGTACAATACATTTTTTTTTAGTGTAAGTATTTTATTCAAAACATAATTTTTATGTTCACACTTTATTGATCTGATTGATTATTTATTATTACTATTTATTGATTGCCGGAATCTTTTTAATTTATTGGAGTGTGTTTATTTGCATGCAATATGCAATGCTACATTTTTGTTTACAGAAGTATTTTATTCAAGACAGAAGTCTAAATTTTGCACTTTTTTAATTTCAATGTTGGAGATTATTATTAATTTGCATGCAATGTGCAATGCTACATTTTTGTATAAAGAAGTATTTTATTAAAGACAGAAGTAATGCCTCTAGTTTGAAAATGATTCCAAACAAAGTGCAATTTATATCTGGTCTAAAAAGAACATCATTGTACAACATTGAATTTTGTGTAGGATGTAAACTACAGTCATTTATTTTTTGATCAAATATATGTGAAACTTGTTTTGAATTATCCCTGTCATTTGTATTTATTGGTTTCTTTAAAAAGTAGGGGTGAGGGGTTGAATCTGGAAAAATCGTAAATCCAATTTCTGGTTTTATTTTTAGGTCATATCGCCCAGGCCAATTGGTATGTATGTTCTTAGTGTTGACAAACCAGGAACAGCAGCGTGTAATTATATCTTAACTCCTTATTGCTCGAACGACACAATTCTTGTATTCATTCGCAGCTCAGACCTTAGTCAGCAGTGCTAAGCCTCCTGGGTAATATAGTATATAAACATTTGGCACACCCACATCATCACGTCATTGATTTCATTGACAGAGATTTATACGTGTGATGATAGTTGACGTGGACAACAGTGTAAACGACAGCAAAATAAGGGAGTTTTGGTGGGGTTTGTTTTTATATTATAGTAATTTGACAATGGGTTTAGAGCAGTGAGTCTCACACGTGTACCACTAGTGGTACATGGGCTCCATCCAGTGGTACGGCAAAGAATCAATTAAATATTGAAACAGAGAGTGTTACTGTTCAAACTGTGTGTAATGTTGCAGTGGACAAAAATTCTAAATATACTTGTTAAATAAAACCTATGCCTTGTTTTTAATACATTTTTAGGCCTACTACGCTACTGTGTTTTAATGTTGGTCATTATGGTGGTACTGGTAAAGCCAAGTGTTTTCTGAGGTGGTACTTAGTGAAAAAAAGTTTGAGAATCACTGGTTTAGAGAATGTGCGGTTACGGTCAACCAGTGTCTATATCAGGGGCGCCCATTACGTCGATCGCGAGCTACCGGTCGATGACGGAGGGTGTGTCAGTCGATCACCAGCCAGGCATTAAATAAATAGACATAAAAATTAGCATCACCAATCTTCACCGAGACATACGTCACTTTCGTCACTTGATTGACATTTACGGCACCCGAGGGTCTTGTGAGATGACGCTGGCTGCTGCGAGATCATTATTAAGAAAAAATGACCGACAGGAAGGCGAGAAACACTTTTTATTTCAACACTCTCGCGCCGTACTTGCCGTTAAAACTCTTAAAACCGACTGCACAGTTCCTATCTCCACAATAAAAGCGCTGCTTCATCCTGCCTGCGCTAACAAAATAAGAGTCTCAGAAAGCTAGCGTGCACAAACTAACAAGCTACAGAGTTTTCCGCCAATGTATTTATTGTAAAGTGTATAAAAACCAGTATCGTAGCTGGACAAATAAGATGTCAAAAACATACCACTTTCATGTGGTATTGGACAGAAATTAGGACTTTTTTCTCCTCCAATTGAAAATGTGGATGTTATCAGCACTACTGTCTGATTCCAATCAATGCAAGTCATCAGAATCAGGTAATACACCAACTTATATTCTTGTCTTCATGAAAGAAATGAATATATGTGGGGTAAACATGCTTGTATTATAATTAAACACCTTTAACTTAACCAAAATTACACTTTCATAAATAAATCAATATAAATCATATATTATGGATGAGGTAGATCCCCTCAACTTGGTTAATTGAAAAGTAGCTCGCCTGCAGAAAAAGTGTGGGCACCCTTTTTCTACAGTATAGTGTCGACTTGGAAGTTAGGTGTTGTTAGTCTTTGTGGTAATAAAACAAGTGAACAAGTGAAACATTACATAATTGTTTTTTCAACTATGCACACATTTGTGGGCAATTAAAGCATATTCTGTTCATTGTGTTGGTTTTTGTAGTTGGGGTTACTAAAAACAATTAAAACATTGATAATGTATTGTATCACAGGCGAATGCAATGTTATTGAAAAAAATAAGCCTTGAAAACATCGCAATTTTTGCCAAAACATTTTGAAAAAAAGTTGATGCAGCTTAGGGTTGCGCAATATAGACAATATCAATTATATAAATGTGGTCGATGATAGAGATTTTAACACGTGATAATGCATGTTGAGGACACATTCCAGATGTGTCTCCCAAATTTGACATCGGCAAGCAAACAAACATGTCCTTAACACAGTGTAGCATTCTCACTAGTGTCTAATGTCCTTCCACAGCGCAAAACTACATCTCAGTGAGTAATCCTCACCTCCAACCTTGCCTGCTAACTGCTAAGCTAAAGCTCTTGAATGTAAACAAAGGGCAGATTGATACAAATAGACAGTAACGATAGTAGTTAGATGGATATTTTTATTATCATAAACTTTTTTGTCATTTTTATAATTTTTTTGTAAACTCAGGAAATGAGTTCCTGGACACAGGATGGCTTTAAAGGGGAACTGAATTTTTGTTGGAATTATGCCTATCGTTTACAATCATTATGAAAGACAAGAAGACAGATGTGTTTTTTATGCATTCCAACTTGGAAATAAAAGTCTGCTTACAATGTAGCCAATGGGAGGTAGGGCTGGGCGATATTGCCTTTTTTTAATATCGCGATATTTTAAGGCCATATCGCGATACACGATATATATCTCGATATTTTGCCTTAGCCTTGAATGAACATTGGATGCATATATTCACAGCAGTATGATGATTCTATGTGTCTACATTAAAAACATTCTTCTTCCTACTGCATTAATATATGCTACTTTTAAACTTTCATGCAGAGAAGGAAATCACAACTAAAATAATCACTATTTTTTTTATACGGTGTTGATCTGGAAATGTTTGCCTCTGCATTTTGATGGTGTGGGCGTGTGGCACCGAACGATGTTGACATGCGGAGTAAGCACTGTTCATTCTCTAGTAGGTGACTTTTCAAATGATGCTACATATTAGCAGTGTAGCCGAGTGTCCTGGGTTCACCTATACAGTGTACTTATCTAATAAAATAATAAACGGGAGACATTAGAGCAGGTTCGGTAGCCACCGCTTCTTTAATGTCAACATCACACACCTCCTTCCACAACCACACACACCCTAGGTCACAGCCCTACGGCAACAACTCTGGAGGGACAAAACTCCTCCTCCTTACCTAACACACTCCGGTAACTTGGGACACCCTGAACTGTTTGTTACAGCAGTAATGCTACTTTTTATAGCAACGCTTTTGCCCCACACTTGACAAATTATGGTTGTCTGTTCGACATCTTCCCACTTGAAGCCAAACCACCGCCAGACGATGGACCCCGTGCTGTTTTTCTTGGGAATTAATTATTCCTTCATTTGTTACCAGATTCGCACCTTCTTTCTCTCGTATTACCGCTAGCATCACAGCTAACGTTAGCCATGCTGCTACCTCTCTGCTGGGAGAGGTTGTATACATATGTGACGTATGACGTGACAGTATGTGACGTGTGTAAGAAAGTGCGCTTGCTGTCTGTGAGAAAGAGAGACAGGAAAGAGCGAGGAGAGCATGTAGTGTAATGCCCGCAGCTAAAAGCAACTGCGTGAGAACGTATACTCGATATCACGATATAGTCATTTTCTATATCGCACAAACCCGCAATATATCGTGTATATCGATATATCGCCCAGCCCTAATGGGAGGTCCTCTATTCCACCCAAACACCCCTTTAAAAAAACATCCAAAAACCGCCAACAATACTCCATTTACATTTTGTGACATAAATATTAACCAAGTATTAGTGATATTGTTATTATAAATGTTAATGCAGACAAACTATAGCAGCGCTGTGATCACAGATAGCTAACTAGCTTGTGTGGATATGTTGACATCGTCAGCTGGTGAGCTGCTTTCTCACCTCGGAGCTCGTAAAAGTTTATTCTAGATCATAAATTATGCATCTGACCTTAATAGTAGAAAGATGAGGACATAATTTGAAGAGTTGATCATCTTTCGCATCCAATTTAGACTCAGAAATGGCGAAAAAAAAACATGAAGTCACTTGGATACACCCCCCTTCGCGAGGATTATGATTAATTATTTGTTTAAACAGGAACATATCAACATCTTAGGAGTCTGCATCCTAGTGACAGCAGACAATGTACAGTAAGTGAGGTTTTATTACTGTATGTTTGTTGGCTCTCATGAAGTCTGCAGTGAGTAGTAATCAGTGATGTTGTCAAAGGAGAAAGCGAACGTTGTGATGTGTTTTTAAAATGAATGCGCCGCCGTATGCTTAAAATGAGCAAAATCTGTAAATATTACATGTTATTATATATGTGCCTGTTATTACATTACATATAAACTTACTGTATGCATATAAAACCTTGATGGAGATGTTTGGATGTTTTAGAGCGCTTTATAGGCAGAACTGAGCAACTCCCATAGGCTTTATTATAGTAAGTAGACTTTCGATTGCGTCGGCCCTGCGATGAGGTGGCGACTTGTCCAGGGTGTATACCGCCTTCCGCCCGATTGTAGCTGAGATAGGCTAAAAAACTTGCTGGTAGACGGCTGCGTTGACCCTGGATCTCAGGAAACAGAGTGGACCGACACCAGCAGATGACATGGCACCCCAAACCATCACCCAACCATGCAAATTTTGCATTTCCTTTGGAAATCGAGGTCCCAGAGTCTGGAGGAAGACAGGAGAGGCACAGGATCCACGTTGCCTGAAGTCTAGTGTAAAGTTTCCACCATCAGTGATGGTTTGGGGTGCCATGTCATCTGCTGGTGTCGGTCCACTCTGTTTCCTGAGATCCAGGGTCAACGCAGCCGTCTACCAGCAAGTTTTAGAGCACTTCATGCTTCCTGCTGCTGACCTGCTCTATGGAGATGGAGATTTCAAGTTCCAACAGGACTTGGCGCCTGCACACAGCGCAAAATCTACCCGTGCCTGGTTTACGGACCATGGTATTTCTGTTCTAAATTGGCCCGCCAACTCCCCTGACCTTAGCCCCATAGAAAATCTGTGGGGTATTGTGAAAAGGAAGATGCAGAATGCCAGACCCAAAAACGCAGAAGAGTTGAAGGCCACTATCAGAGCAACCTGGGCTCTCATAACACCTGAGCAGTGCCAGAAACTCATCGACTCCATGCCACGCCGCATTAACGCAGTAATTGAGGCAAAAGGAGCTCCAACCAAGTATTGAGTATTGTACATGCTCATATTTTTCATTTTCATACTTTTCAGTTGACCAACATTTCTAAAAATCCCTTTTTTGTATTAGCCTTAAGTAATATTCTAATTTTGTGACACACGGAATTTTGGATTTTCATTTGTTGCCACTTCAAATCATCAAAATTAAATGAAATAAACATTTGAATGCATCAGTCTGTGTGCAATGAATAAATATAATGTACAAGTTACACCTTTTGAATGCAATTACTGAAATAAATCAAGTTTTTCAAAATATTCTAATTTACTGGCTTTTACTTGTATATTTATATATATATATATATATATATATATATATATATATATTATGTATGACCAATACATCAGTCACTGGTTAATTTGGTCTCAAAATTATGTTGACAATAATATCATATACCGGCAATGATTTGTAGGTCAATATATTGTTTAGCACAGGGATGCCAAACTGGTTTTCATTGAGGGCCACATCGCAGTTATGGCTGCCATCAGAGGGCCGCTTGTAACAGCGAATAATGTATGAATTTGCCTCTGGATTTCATTATTAATTATATACATTTATTTTAGTAGACTGTCGATTTTACAGTAAAAATTTTACATTTACAAAATGTTACTGTAAAATATACTGCGTTTTTTTTTTTACAACATTTTACGGTAAATGGAAAAACAGTACCACTGTATTTTGAGGGGGGGGGGGGGGGGTTACGGGAAAAGCTGGCAGCTTAGTTGCCAGAATTTTCTTGTTAAATTTACATTGGTTTTTACAACATTATATTGTTAATGGAAAAACAGTACAAGTTCTTTTTTTATTCTGGCAACTCAGCTGCCACTTTTTCTACCCTAATAACAAATGTACCGTCTTTCCATTTACAGTAATACACCGTTAAAAACAACAAAAGTAGATTTCACAGTCAAAAACTGGCAGCTCAGTCAACAGAATTTTTACGCAAAAAACAGTAGTTGTTTTTTTTCAATTTGCAGAAATATGCTGTAAAGAACGTCAAATGTATTGTCATTTTTACTAATGTGATAGGTAGTTTGCTGTAAAGTTAAGTATTTTTATTTAGACAAAAACATGTTTGGAAAGTATGATAATATACTGTAATATTTGTTGCAATATTGTATACTATTAAAATTTAAAAGGTATGCAATTTCAAGCAGTACATATATTTTTTCTGTTAAATTTAAAAAAATCTATTACATTTAGTGAGAAAATATTAAGTACTTTATTGACACATATTTCCAGGTGTTTGCGGGCCAGATAGAATTATGTCACGGGCTACATCTGGCCCCCGGGCCTTGAGTTTGACATCTGTGCTTTAGCAAAATGTGTTATCGGCCCTGACCTAAAGTCATTAGCCCAATTAGGACCCATTTAAATATGGCTGTACTAGGGCTGGGCGATATATCGATATACTCGATAAATCGCAGGTTTGTCTATGTGCGATATAGAAAATTACTATATCGTGATATTCGAGTACACATTCTCACGCAGTTGCTTTTAGCTGCGGGCATTACACTACAGACTCTTTCTTGTCTCTCCTTCTCACAGAGACTTAAAACAAGCGCACCTTCTTACTTACGTCACATACTGTCACGTGAACATCACACGCTCCCACGGAGCAGAGAGGTAGCGACATGGTAACGTTAGCTGTGATGCCAACGGTGAGGTGCGGGTGGTAATACGAGAGAGAGAAGGTGCGAATCTGGTAACAAATGGAGGAATAATTAATTCCCAAGAAAAACAGCACGGGATCCATCGTCTGGTGGTGGTATGGCTTCAAGCGGGAATATGTTGAACATTTATGCGGCAAAAGCGTTGCTACAAAAAGTAGCAGCACTGCTTATGTAGCATTATTTGAAAAGTCACCCGCTAGAGAATGAGGAGTGCTTGAAACTCCGCATGCCAACATCTCCGGCCGGTGCCACACCAACAAAATGCAGAAGTATCTATTTCCAGATCAACACTGTATAAAAAAAAAAATTCAACAACTGAAGGAGATAACGTCCGCAGGAACCTATTATGCAGCTTATTTTTATTTGACAGTTATTGAAATATCTTGTGTGACATCATGCACAAAAGTGCACTTGATTTGTTTTTAACTATAGTAGTGGCGTTCTGTACAAAAAGTACACTAAAATGTCTCTGACAATCTTGCACTTTCTGTTTTGGAAATGACATGAATGTCTGTGCCACTGCTTAACTGTTTAATAAATACAGTTTTGGTAAATTGACTTAGTTGTGATTAATGCAGTATGAACAATAATGTTTTAATGTCGACACATAGAATCATCATACTGCTGTGATTATATGCATCAAGTGTTCATTCAAGGCTAAGGCAAAATATCGAGATATATATTGTGAATCGTGACATGGCCTGAAAATATCGAGCGATTAATAAAAGGCCATATCGCCTGAAACACCTGTATTATGCACACTGGCTATCAAATCCGTTGGAAAATATAGAAAGGACTGAAGACAAGTTCTCTGGAAGGGAACGATGGTATACATGAAAGTTGTCTATGGAGTGTTTGCACAGACTTTCCCTGTGGTTCTCCACAGAACCACAGTGAAGATTGCCAGTTGAGAGCATTTGAGGTGATCACCACCACCACCACCAACGATGGATGGATGGGCTCCAGTGGACACATGGTAACGTTAGCTTTTGTTAACTCAACCTGGGGCACAAAGCACTTTCTCACACACACACACACACACACACACACACACACACACACACACACACACACACACACACACACACACACACACACACACACTGCTAACCAATGGTAGCTGCTAGCCTGTTGTGTTCAACTCTACTACTTAAAAGTAACCAAGTGATGGTCTTACGGTAATTTGGGATAACATAAAAAAGACAGACTTGTGTGATATGACTTGATGTTGTTTATGGAGAGACATTAGCCCAATGTGGGGAGTTTTAAAAGTCTTAACCTGCTTACTGTGCACTTCTGCAACTCATCGTTGCCGCTCGTAAGTCATGGACCTGTGTTTACATTAAATGACATGGGGCTGATGGCATAATTAAACAGACAACTTCCCAGATAAAGATGAAAATCTGTCACACACACACACACACACACACACACACACACACACACACACACACACACACACACACACACACACACACACACACACACACACACAGTCTATTGAAAGGAGCGCAACTGTGTTGGTGAACTACAATGCTACACAAGTGGAAGGGGTGCGTGGCTCGAGCGATTATTTCACGCAAAAACGAGCCTTGCGTGTGAGTTACTGTGTCGATGGTGTGATATTTGGCAAATTTAATGAACAGCAAGCATGATAGAGTATGAGCAACATAAGGTTTCGTGTAATAGTCCAAGTCATGGACACCCCCTCACCCCCCCCTTCAACATCAGCCAGGAGATGCATATTGTGCACAACAAAACAAATATATAGATATAGATTTTTGGGTCAGATTGCTCATCCCTTGAAGTTTTAGGCTGCAACAAACTTGCAAAAATCTTGGAGGGACTGATTTCCACACAATGTTCCTACTTTTACAATTGCAGCGTGGGTCCTGACTAGGGATGTCCCGATCCGATATTTGGATCGGATCGGCCGCCGATATTTGCAAAAAAATGCGTATCGGCAAGGCATGGGAAAATGCCGATCCAGATCCAGTTAAAAAAAAAAACTCCGGTCCGTGTTTTCCACGCACCGATTTAAATAATACATTCCACTTTTCTGCTGCTCCCTAATTTCCGTTCCGCATTTTCCAGCACACCTTCAACACATCCACAGGTCTGGGGATTCTCACGCAGTTGCTTTTAGCTGCTGGCATTACACGACAGGCTCTTCTCACTCTTTCCTATGTCTCCCTCTTACAGACAGCGAGCGCACCTTCTTACACACGTCACATACTGTCACGTCATACGTCACATACGTATACGCCCTCTCCCAGTAGAGAGCGAGGTAGCAGCATGGCTAACGTTAGCTGTGATGCTAGCGCAGCCGCTAAGGTGCACGCCTCCTCAAGCGTCCTCTGCGCACGGCAAATCTATGCCACGCACAAAATCAAATAAAAAAATAAGCGCATAACAATTTTCAACACACGGACACGACAGAGAAAACAGTTTTCGTCATCATTGTTCAAATATTGTAACGTCTGTCGAGACGCTTATCTCCATTCGGTGCTACACGTCCACACCATCAAAATGCCGAGGCAAACATTTCCAGATCAACACAGTATGAAAAAAATAGTGATTTTTTTTAGTTGTGATTTCCCTCTCTGCATGAAAGTTTAAAAGTAGCATATATTAATGTAGTATGAAGAAGAATGTTTTAATGTAGACACATAGAATCATCATACTGCTGTGATTATATGCATCAAGTGTTCATTCAAGGCTAAGGCAAAATATCGAGATATATCGTGTATCGCAATATGGCCTTAAAATATCGCAATATTAAAAAAAGGCCATATCGCCCAGCTCTAGTTCAATGATGCCATTTCTGTTTGTCATGTATAATTTTGTCTATTTTGTGTTTATCCTTGAATAAACAGGTCAGTTTCTTGTTACCAACCGTTGTGTATTATTCAAACTCCCCTAATTCAGCTGGCTAGTTGTTATCAAGAGTACTAAAACCCTTTTCAACATGATTCTGACAACTAAGTAGGCTAAATAACTTTAAACTTTAATACATGCTCGGATAGGCCAGTATTGGTCAGTATCGGTATCGGTCAGTATTGGATCGGAAGTGCAAAAACAATATCGGTATCGGATCGGAAGTGTAAAAACCTGGATCGGGACATCCCTAGTCCTGACACACCTGTATTACGCATACTGGCTATCGAAATATAGAAAGGACTGAAGACAAGTTCTCTGGAAGGGAACCATGGCATGCGTGAAAGTTGTCTATGGAGTGTTTGTGCAGACTGTGGTTCTCCACAGAACCACAGCGAATATTGCCGGTTGAGAGCATTTGAGGTGATCACCACCACCACTACCAACGATGGATGGGCTCCCGTGGACACATGGTAACGTTAGCTTTTGTTAACTCAAGCTGGGGCACAAAGCACATGCTCACACACACACACACACACACACACACACACACACACACACACACACACACACACACACACACACACACACACAATACACACACATTGCTAACCAATGGTAGCTGCTAGCCTGTTGTGTTCAACTCTAAAAAGTAACAAAGAGATGGCCTTCATTTGCGATAACGTAAATAATACAGACTTGTGTGATTTATACGACTTGATGTTGTTTTCGGAGAGACATTGGCCCAATGTGGGGAGTTTTAAAAGTCTTAACCTGCGTACTGTGCACTTCTGCAACTCATCGTTGCCGCTCGTAAGTCATGGACCTGTGTTTACATAATAAATGACATGGGGATGATGGCATAATTAAACAGACAACTTCCCAGATAAAGATGAGCATCTGTGCCCAACACACACACACACACACACACACACACACACACACACACACACACACACACACACACACACACACACACACACACACACACACAAAAGCTCCGTCTATTGAAAGGAGCGCAACTGTGTTGGTGAACTACAATGCTACACAAGTGGAAGGGGTGCTTACATAATTGCGTGGCTCGAGCGATTATTTCACCCAAAAACGAGCCTTGCGTGTGAGTTACTGTGTCGATGGTGTGATATTTGGCAACATTAATGCACAGCAAGCATGATAGAGTATGAGCAACATAAGGTTTCGTGTCATAGTCCAAGTCATGGACACCCCCTCACTCCCCTCCAACATCACCCAGGAGATGCATATTGTGCACAACAAAACAAATATATAGATATAGATTTTTGGGCCAGATTGCTCATCCCTTGAAGTTTTAGGCTGCAACAAACACAAAAAAAGCATGCAAAATCTTGGAGGGACTGATTTCCACACAATTGCAGCGTGGGTCCTGACACACCTGTATTACGCATACTGGCTATCGAAATATAGAAAGGACTGAAGACAAGTTCTCTGGAAGGGAACCATGGCATGCGTGAAAGTTGTATACCACAGTGAAGATTGCCGGTTGAGAGCATTTGAGGTGATCACCACCACCACCACCACCAACGATGGATGGGCTCCAGTGGACACATGGTAACGTTAGCTTTTGTTAACTCAAGCTGGGGCACAAAGCACTTGCTCACACACACACACACACACACACACACACACACACACACACACACACACACACACACACACACACACATTGCTAACCAATGGTAGCTGCTGGCCTGTTGTGTTCAACTCTAAAAAGTAACAAAGAGATGGCCTTCAATTGCGATAACGTAAATAAGACAGACTTGTGTGATTTATTCGACGTGATGTTGTTTTCGGAGAGACATTGGCCCAATGTGGGGAGATTTAAAAGTCTTAACCTGCTTACTGTGCACTTCTGCAACTCATCGTTGCCGCTCGTAAGTCATGAACCTGTGTTTACATAATAAATGACATGGGGATGATGGCATAATTAAGCAGACAACTTCCCAGATAAAGATGAGCATCTGTGCCCAACACACACACACACACACACACACACACACACACACACACACACACACACACACACACACACAAAGGCTCCGTCTATTGAAAGGAGCGCAACTGTGTTGGTGAACTACAATGCTACACAAGTGGAAGGGGTGCTTACATAATTGCGTGGCTCCAGCGATCATTTCACGCAAAAACGAGCCTTGCGTGTGAGTTACTGTGTTGATGGTGTGATATTTGGCAACATTAATGCACAGCAAGCATGATAGCGTATGAGCAACATAAGGTTTCGTGTAATAGTCCGAGTCATGGAGGCGGCGACACCCCCCGCCTCCCCCCACCCTCCAACATCAGCCAGGAGATGCAAAACAAATATTCCATGCACAATAAAAAGCTCTTATTCGGCTTACCTTCCAGCCCTAAGAGTAATGAATGATCCTCTTCATGTCCAGAACACTGGAGGGGATGAAACGTCAAGGGGTTTTTAATCAACCAGCTAGCTAGCTAGCTAGCGAGCTAATCAAGCTAGCTAGCCTCTCTCCGGTGAAAGCGCAGCTCTCAAAAACGCATCATGGTACTCCAACGCTGCGAGCTTATTCCCAACTTTGCCCATTTGATGGAGGGGGTGAAGCCTGCTGTAAATCCGACAGAAACACCCCGCTTCCCTTGCATTTGGGACGACCGAGGAGGAGGAAGAAGGGGGGGATCACTTTCCTTTCTCCAATGACAGCTGTCGTCGCATGAGTTGGGGTAATGCAGCTAGTTGCTGTTAGCCACCCAAGCAATGTTTTACCATTCACCTCCGGGGAAAGAACAAATCCAAGCAGGTTAGTCACTACTCCATGACAGCGAGGCACCAGGCGAAGGCTTGCGGGTAGAGAGCGAGGGAGAGGGGGGTGCCGCTACCGCCGCCGCCGCCGCCGAAGGCTTGGTTGGCAACTGGTTCTATTTTCTTCAGCTGCGACAAGCTGCAGGACCCAGCCAGGAGACTCTCGCTGCCACCCTGCCACGCAGTAACAGTCGCCTCGCCACGCATGAACGAGCGAGCATAACCTCCACGCAGAGTAAACGGCGAAAATATCGTTAAAAAAAATTAAGTTGATGCTTGCGCCTCGGTCCAGTCCGTAACTGTGGCCATAGCTAATGATAAGTGGCACCGAAGCACGACCCTCATCTTGACTACTCAAAAACTAGATCCACCTCTTCTTGTCACAACTGCGACCTATACATGTTTATGAATTGGATTTAACACCTCTAATTACACAAGTAGTGGTGGTGATAATCCAGTCGATAAGAAATAAAGGCGAATAACGCGCCATTAACGTGATGACAATTTCTTCAAAATACTCTCTGACCCGGCGGAGCGATATTGGCATTTAGTAAATAAAATAATGGCGGGTCGGACGGAAAACATGGCATCCGGAAGGGAGCGTTTAATTTGTTTGAAATGGTCATAACAAGTGTTTTAAATGTCCCACCACGGACGCAAAGCATCTTTTAGAACACTTTTCTGTACAAATAACTGCACCATGATGTGTGACTTTCTCGACATCTGGTGGTTCCGGCTCATCCAGATGGCTCTCCTTTAAGGTGCGGACTCCTCACACATATTAACCCAGAGCATATTCGCTTAGAGCTCAAATAACCATCGCTTTCTTTATCTTTTCCCTCATTTCAAAGCAACACATGCTTCGTTTTTTGTATCGCTGTGCTGCTTGTTTTTGTAGAAGTAACCAACAAATACAGGCGCACGGGGCTGGACGCGAAGGGGTTAAATTTCAAAACGGCCTGGGGGGGTTCGGCTTCTAGAGGATACTCTACACGTAAAATGCGAAATGAAATGATGCGCATAATTATCTTACAATATTCTACTGTCCCAACTCGTTTTGTTCGAGTTTAAAGAGTAAATTGGAGGAACGGTATTGGTTCATTTCTGTAAACAGCAGGCGAAATCAGCAGGCATCATCTTACTTAGACCGCGAGCTCCCCCTGGAGGACAGACGACTAAAACATCAAGCTGTTGTGCATTTTATATTTATATTTATTTAATAATCCATCCATCCATCCATTTTCTACTGCTTGTCCCTTTTGGAGTCGCGGGGGATGCTGGAGCCTATCTCAGCTGCATCACTTAAAATGTTGTTCAAATATACCCTTAAGATCATGTTGACGTTATTATGATAACATTAAATATAACACACAGGCTCAAATTCCTGCAGAAAGGGACAGTTGCATTGTTTTCAAAGGTATTTTTTTGCAACATTAACAGTATAACATTTTGGGTTGTTTTCTTCTTGCTGATGTGTTTATGTTTATTATAATTGAATTCCGGAACCGTGCATTCAACCTGACGCTCGCACAGGAAACGCAGCTGCTCCATCTCGCCACAAGATGGCAATGTCGGGCCAGTTGTGCTCCCCTATTTTGTTGTTGTTCAAAATCCCAAACAGCTGATGACGTAACCGTGTGGCTTTATGGAGTCAGGCATTGGAAAGCCATGAAGCCAAAACCTCCCTGCTTCCTGTAATAATCAAACAACGGCTGATTTTGCTTACTGTAATGCCACTGCATGTGCATTTATATAACATGTGAATCCAGGTTTGATCGGTCTTAGTGCTTGTTTCTGCATCAGAAATTTTAACAATAGGAACCTGTTATTTGGATATTTGTGTCGGCCAGTTTTGCAATGGCAAATGTGAGAGACGACACCCACAGGTGTCACTTTCTAAATGACAGTGTGCAGTTGCACCACAAACCACCATTGACCTAATTATCTGGAAGAACACCAAACAGTACCGCATCTGCTTCTTTTATAGGCTACAGATCAAAAATGATCATGTGGTGCTGTAACTCTTATATCTGTGAAGGCTTCCAAAACTGCCCAATTTTGCCTTTATTTTGGAGAGTAGACTGAGGAACAATATAGCAGGCAGCCGCAGAGGGCAGCATGGTTCTGTTTTATACAACACTTCAATAAGACTAAACCTCCCATACATATTTTCATCAAAGACATGCACCTGGGGATAGGTTGATTGGCAACACTAAATTGGCCCTAGTGTGTGAATGTGAGTGTGAATGTTGTCTGTCTATCTGTGTTGGCCCTGTGATGAGGTGGCGACTTGTCCAGGGTGTACCCCGCCTTCCACCCGAATGCAGCTGAGATAGGCTTCAGCACCCCCCGCGACCCCGAAAGGGACAAGCGGTAGAAAATAGATGGATGGATGGATCATTGTTCTTCCTTTGCATATGTCCTGCTCACATTTGAAGAGGCTCATGCTGAGTTGCAATACCATACCATCATGCTGGTTCAGCGGAAATTTTTTCTTAAATTAATTACATGCTGATTAGATACAAGCTTAAGGAGCTCTAGCTTACTTTGATACACTTAATTAATGCCCATTGGCTGTTAGCATTGAGAATAATGTTTTTTTCCCAGAGCCATTGTAGGACTGACAGACTAAACTGGCCCTTTTGCAAGCTCCACGCAACTAGCCATTTATTAAAGTGTTGATAAAATATGAAAATTAGCTTCGCTTTGCTTTCATAAATATTTGTTGATTTACTAAAGCCTTTGCAATGCTATAGGATTCATCTGTAGCTGTACAAAGTTGGAGTAAAAGAGCAATAACAGTGTGTTAGGTTGAAAACCACTCAGTGTTGCAGACTCACACGACAGACAGCTGCCAGGTGAGCAGATGGATTATATTCATAGAGAAACATGAAACCAGATACTGGCAGCCGCTCTTTGTGTGCATGAGAATAGGTATTGTATGAATCAGGTGCATGATAATTCCCTGGACTCGAGCTAATTATTTTCCGTGCTTTATCACAATGTGTTCGAAAACATTAAGCTCAGTGAAGACCTGAGAGAGTCAACAAAATCCCCAAAGCCTTCAGGATAGTGAAGCTATTGTAATCTTTAATTTTGGGGAGAGATAATGATTGAATATTTCAAATATTTTTCCGTCGTTAATTCCCTCTGGGGACTGGGAGTTTAAGCTCAACGGAGAATGACGTTAAGTTACCGTTTTTAAACGTGTAAGGTTTTAGTGAAAAGCATACCGAGGGGCAAGAAAATTTCAGAATGATGAAAATACAAGTACAAGTGAATGAATCCTAACATTTTCAGAAATATGTTGGCGTCTGTCATGACAACCTTGGAGTCAGATAAATGCAGGAGAATTGACACGGTCCGCTTGAACTTAGAAAATAAAGCCATTTTGTTAAAAAGCTATGATTGTACTCTACAGCGAAACACAATAAACGTATTCATTGTTTACAGCATGTGCTTCTTTAACTGGTCCATTAGTGAACTTTATCACATTATAGTATGAAATATTTTAAGTATTAGGGTTTGTTTCTATTGTACAAACCCCAAAACAAGTGAAGTTGGCACGTTGTATAAATCGTAAATAAAAACAGAATACAATGATTTGCAAATCCTTTTCAACTTATATTCAATTGAATAGACTGCACAGACAAGATACCGTATTTTTTGGACTATAAGTCGCAGTTTTTTTCATAGTTTGGCCGGGCTCCAGTGCGACTTATATATGTTTTTTTCCTTCTTTATTATGCATTTTCGGCAGGTGCGACTTATACCCTGGTGCGACTTATACTCCGAAAAATACGGTACTTAACATTCGTACTGGAAAATTTTGTGTTTTTTTGCAAATATTAGCTCATTTGGAATTTGATGCCTGCAACATGTTTCAAAAAAGCCGACACAAATGGCAAAAAAGACTGAGAAAGTTGAGGAATGCTTATCAAACACTTATTTGGAACATCCCACAGGTGAACAGGCTAATTGGGAACAGGTGGGTGCCATAATTGGGTATAAAAGCAACTCCCATGAAATGCTCAGTCATTCACAAACAATGATGGGGCGAGGGTCACCACAAATGCGTGAGCAAATTGTCCAACAGTTTAAGAACAACATTTCTCAACTAGCTATTGCAAAGAATTTAAGGATTTTGCCATCTACGGTCCGTAATATCCTCAAAAGGTTCAGAGAATCTGGAGAAATCACTGCACGTAACATTGAATGCCCGTGACCTTCGATCCCTCAGGCGGTACTGCATCAAAAAGCGACATCAGTGTGTAAAGGATATCACCACATGGGCTCAGGAACACTTCAGAAAACCACTGTCAGTAACGACAGTTTGTCGCTACATCTGTAACTGCAAGTTAAAGCTCTACTATGCAAAGCAAAAGCCATTTATCAACAACACCTAGAAACGCCGCCGGCTTCGCTGGACCCGAGTTCATCTCAGATGGACTGATGCAAACATGCAAGCTCAACACAGAAAGAACCAAAGCAAGGGAATCAAACCCAGGACCTTCCTATTGCGTTTGTCCTAAATACCAAAATTATTCAGCTTGTTCAATGTTCAGTTTCAGTTAAATGTGATGCATCACATATTTCCAGTTGTTTCATTACAGAATGTCCGAAGAGGAGTAGGCAGAAGCAGAGCTTATAGAAGAGCTGTTTTCATCATCTATAAATTGTGGTCATTTTGATGTTCTTCCTTGCAATATGCATGTTAAACCAATTAATGGTAATGGTGTTCTTGTTGTATTTTTTGTTTTAAAAAACTTTGAGTAAGTTGCAAACAGCCCCTTTAATTCAAGCACCGCTAGCCATCGAACTAAAAGCCCCGTAAGTGGCATATAGCAAAACACTTTTCAAAAGTCAAAGAATAAGTAAAATACTTTCAGGTCTGATGTAAACTGTTGCCGTTCTGTTGTCTCTTTCATGTTTTTAACGTTTACTTAGGGTACGCTTTTCTTTCCCTACAAAAAAACACGGAATCTTAACAGGTTGCCGTTGTAGCTCACGGCATTTAGGACCCTTGTTATGACTATTTTTTCCAGAAAATATCAGTTCAATTGTACAACATCAGGGGGATTTGACCTTAGAGATTCTCTTTTATTGCACATGTTTTTTCTTACTGTGCCTTTCCCTACACTCCCTTTTGAATACTGCATTGAAATCCCATATGTGACAATGAAGTTTGTCACATCCGCAACTCAATGGGAGATATCATTGTATTAAACTAAATCTGTCTTAAAAGAACATGAAATTGTGTGACCCAAGATAGCGAGACTATCTCCTCAGCCATATGCACCAATGGGAGAGAATTTGTCGTTCTTTTTCTCTCAGGAGCCCTTCTTGTACTGTAGTACAGCTTTTTCGGTGTTCTTCCAAACTTGATGAACAATTATTTTGGCCACGACTGAAGGTGCTAATTAGAATCTATTTATAATCATGGGGGAAGATAGCCAAAGAAGAGCTACAGGGATGGGGGAGCAGGGTGATCACTTGCCTGTCTAAAAAATAATAAAACAGTCTGCATGCAGAGATATTTAAAATCATGACTCTTTTTTTTCTTAAAATTGGATAGTGTTTGTGTTGTCTAGCTAGCTAATGGAATAGAGCAACAGTTCAGGTGGTGGTCTAAGCCCCAATAGGCTACTGTTATTATCAGATTTAGGCTTGTTTTGAAAGGTTTAAAGGCAAATATAAAAGCGATCATGAAAAAATATTTGAAATAGGATGGAGTTGATTTTTACACTCTTGAAAATAATATTTAAAAAAGAGTTTAAACCATTTATCATCACCAAGAGGTTATTGCTACCTCACTTAACTTGACACTTACGGTATCAAGTGATCGGAGGCACATCATGTCTTAACATTTGAGGGGTTCACAAATTAGGCATTATTCCGTGAAAGACAAAGTTGGATTTATTCGTACATTGATTGACTTAACGAGTGCTGTTCTGCTCTGATCGTGACGCTAATGAGAAAAAGGATCGATAAGTTTGTTTTCAATTTTCTGCTACAAATAATCGTCTCATCTATATTCATGTCTGCAGTTGTTTTTATGGTTTGAAGTTCATATATTGTCTAAATTTTTAGCTTTTTTTTGATTGATTGAGACTTTTATTAGTAGATTGCACAGTGAAGTACATATTCCGTGCAATTGACCACTAAATGGTAACACCCGAATAAGTTTTTCAACTTGTTTAAGTCGGGGTCCACTTAAATTGATTCATGATACAGATATACACTATCACAGCAGCACGGCGCTCGTTATGTCAATCAAATTCGTTACTTAGCGATGCACAAATAAGTCCAACTTTGTCTTCCTCCAGATGTAAAAACATGATAGGCCTTGAATCTTTTCTTCTCTAAATACCGTAGATGTCAAATAAACTGAGGTCTTAGCGAGCTGTAACGTCTTGGTAATGAGTGTACAAATCCAAATCATCCAATTTTAAATATTTTTTTCATAATCGCTTATATATTTGCCTCTAAACCTTTCAAAATACGCCCAAATCTGCACTGATTCAGGTAAATAAACAGTAGCCTAATGGGGCTCTAGACCATCGCCTGAGACCCAGAGGTGCCCGGATGTGCCTCACGGTCACGTGATTGCAACCCAGCTATAGCAATCTATAGTCCGGGTCACGATAATAAACTGCAACCAGTGGTGATGTTCAGTGCGAGAGCTCTGAAGATCTGGGGAAAGTGGAGTTACCCCTTAGTCACCATCTGAGTTTTACACTGACCTGGAGTGATAGTACTGTCAGAGATGCCCCTCATGGACAATGGTGGACCTTGATGTTGATGACCAGTCACAGCTTCCATCCCAGCTATACACCCAGCCATCTTGACTTTGTCATACAGGGAGGGTCTTACTTGAATGCAATTCACATGCTATATCTTAATCACGATGCATGAAGATGGTCCTCTTCCCCTTACAGTAGGAAGGACAAACAACATTCTATAGAGCAAAGTCATTTTCATTAGGCCTAGGACCCAACAACATCCCAGAAGTCTGAACCTTATTGAATCCTAAGTCTTCTTCTACCATTAGATCCACCCAGGTTCAAATATCCTGGATTTTTTCCTCTGTTTCTCAGAGCCACCAATATGAAAATTTCATGGAGCTCGACTTCAACAGCATCTGTTGGATTTTTGAGCTCTGTGACAACACACTTCGCTTCCATTGCTACAGTACTCCTTGAATATGTTTTTCATGGTCGCTTTAAAGCTGCAGTTTAGTTTGTATGTTAAAGTTACTTCTTGATCCATATAAGGTAAAGAAAGCATATATAAGCAGTTATACAACGTCGATGATCAAGGGTCAATACTATGGAAACGAAACATGAGTAACCTTACAGAAGTCACTGTGAAGCTGACATACATAACACAGAGCCATTACAGTGGTACCTCATGAGATAAGAGTTGTCTCTCGGCTAATTGTTATGCCTGGTTGAAAATAAAAACTTGAGTTACAAGCATCACCACCATTAATTGACATAGCAAATGTCATCGATGTCAGGCTTGTCACTGACAGTTTGGTTATGTTTGGGTTTTCCTCTGTGTTTGTGTTTATTTCCTGTCAGTGCTCTTATTTTGGGTTCCATTTTCTGCATGTCTCCCTGAGCGCTCGTTTCCCTCACTTGGCTACTATTTATGCCCGCCTTGCCCTCCAGTCAGGGCTTGATTATTGTATCCTGTTGCCTGGTCTTCAACCCCAAGATGCAGAGATGGCAGGCGTAGCGCAGGAAAACATGACTGTAATGTCAAAAAACAAATAGTGCAACTGGTAAGTGCACATGCAGGGAAAACAGGAACTAGGAAACAGGCAACAGGATAACAGGTTACAGGAAACAGGCAACAGGATGCAGCCAACAGGAAACAGGATAATAGATTCCAATCATCGAGCCCTGACTGGAGGGCGAGGCAGGCATAAATAGTAGCCTGATTGGCAATTGCAACCAGGTGTGCCAGGCTGCCAATCAGGGACAGGTGAGGGAAACGAGCGCTCAGGGAGACATGCAGGAAATGGAACCAAAATAAGAGCTGTACATTATCATGACATTAGTGTACTCTAGTTGTTAGTATTACATTCTATTGTATTGTTTTCTTACAAAATGTATTTTCTAAAAGTTTGTTTAGTTTTTTTAGAGGCATGTTGCATGTTAAAATGGTGCTGTTTTAGGGGGTAAGTACCAATGAACTTGATTTCAATTCATGTCAGTGGGAGAGGTGGATTTTAGATACAAATGTTTTGAGTTAAGAGCTCCGTCACAGAACTAATTAAGCGTGGAAGTTGAGGTTCTACTGTACTGACTTAATAGCTAGCAACACAAGTAAGTAGCACGTATCTTGCCTACATGTGTATGTACAAACCTTGTTGTCTGACTTTTGGCTTTCCCAAGAAAGTTCAAAAAGTACAGTGGCCATAGAATGTTAAAAAGGTGTGTTTTTTGGCAAAGCTTTACATTAGAAAAAGCTGCTAAACTCTCAGTAACACGACGTCTATGAATATTCTCATTCATCCAGGTCATTGTAATCTCAGGGCATTCAATCGATCGCAACTGGACTGTTTGGTTTGTCTTGGAAGACGTTTTGCCTTTCATCCGAGTAGGCTTCATCAGTTCATGCTCGTAGACTTAGATTGGTCACATAGAGTCTTTGATTTAGATTGATTAGATCTAGTCTAGATTAGATTAGTCTAATCCAAACTAATCTTTTGAAAATCTAGTCCTAGACCTAAATTGGGTAGATCTAGTCTAGATTAGATTAGTCTAGACTAGGGTTGTCGCGATACCAATATTTTGGTACTGGTACCGGTATCAAAATGTATTTCGATACTTTTTGGTACTTTTCTAAATAAAGGGGACCTCAAAAAATGGCATTATTGGCTTTATTTTAACAAAAAATGCAGTATGCAATAACATATTTTGTCATTTCCCATGTGTGTCATAATCTACTTGTTAATTTACTGTTAATAGCTGGTTAATTTCCGTTTCAACATGTTCTATCTACACTTCTGTTAAAATGTAATAATCACTTATTCTTTTGTTGTTTGGTACTTTACATTAGTTTTGGATGATATCACGAATTTGGGTATCAATATGATACCTAGTAGATACAGGATCATACATTAGTCCTAATTTAAGCCCTCATGAAGTATTTCCTGAGTTTGAAAACATAATATACATTTTATAAAAAGAAAACGATTTTGTGATGCTAAAAAAATATCGATGTAATCATAGTAGTATTGACTAGATACGCTCCTGTACTTGGTATCATTACAGTAGATGTCAAGTCTAGATCCACCCATGGCATGTGTTTACATTGTGACGCCGATGAGCTACGGTGTGTAGTGAAGCATGTTTAGCTATTCCTCGTCCTGCAGGGATGATACTTGTAAGAAACGTACTTTATTTGTCGCCATGGAGTCAAAGATTAGTCATTTAGAAGTAGCTAAAACACTGCCTACTGTGGCTGGACGTCATGTCTTAAAACACCTCTACCTGAGGGTGTTTCAGTGTTATACTTCATCTTTATTGTTAGTTTTTAAGCCAAGATATGTCCATTCTCCTTTTTCTGTCTACACACTGTGTCTGCTTGTAAGTACTCCGTGTGTGCGTGCTGCTGAACATGCTCCTCTGCTCGTTAAACCAGCAATGTCAGGACGTGATGATGCGCCTTCATGCCCGTAAAAAAAAACGGGGGCGGGGTGCGGTGACCGGTACTTTAGAGGCGGTATAGTACTGATTATGATTCATTAGTATCGAGGTACTATAGTAGTACCGGTATACCGTACAACCCTACTCTAGACTAGATTTTACTAATCTAAGTCTAAAACTAGATGTAGTCTAGATTAGATTAGTCTAGACTGCATGTGACCAATCTAAATCTAAGACTAGATGTAGTCTATATTAGATTGGTCACATCGAGTCTAGACTAATCTAAATCTATGAGCATGAACTGATGAAGCCTACTCGGATGAGAGGTGATTTCTTCTAAGACAAACCAACCAGTCCAGTTGCGATCGACTGAATGTCCTTAGATTATCAGCAACAAGATCCGCATTTCACTCCAACATGGTCACAAGAGCCAGCTGGTATTTAACCACAATATCTAATGTTGATTACCCTAACAGCTTTTTTAATAGTTTTTTTTACCCAAACTAGTTTTTTTTTTGGCCACCTTGATAATATTAAAATCGTAAATCCTTGTCCTCCACTTGTGTTTTGTCAGTTCACTGATTGGATTTACCAGCCAGTGTACAACAAATTAGACTCTGAGGTTATTACAGTGCATCTTGACCTCACTCAGGTTGTCACAGCCTTCCTATTTGCCTCACAATAAGATAATAAACGCTATTTGTTAGTTTTTACACACCAAAATCAGAGCGAAGAGGAGAACATAGCATATTCAATTTAGGTCAGAAGGATTTCACCAAGTGGCTGTTTTTTTTCTTTTTCCAGAGGTAGGCAGGCGAAAAAGTGTTAAATCCTGTATCTCAGGGCACCACAAAGCAGCCCCTTTTGCCGCATAACTCGGTTATCTGACTGCGCTTAATGCCATGTGGAAGTTCTCCAGCCTGCTGCAGCTGTGGAGGAGATGAATTCACGGAGCTCAACTTTTTTCCTGTAAACTCGTGTGGACGGGTTGTGGGCTGTAAGACACCAGAACAGATGCCATGTCCTTCAGCTATATCTGCAAGTAAAGTGAATGTGACACTGAAGACTGAGTATTAGCTGGATCTCACATGGCAGGCATGTGCCGTACAAATTCACTGATTAATCAGAAAAAAATGCACCAATTCTGTGAAACTGACGGATTGCACTACTTGCTTGCAACCAGCAGAAGCGCTCTTGATTCGGTCCCAACAAGTTTCCTTTACAAAGAAGCACAGACATACACTGGGTTGGTTTCCGCTATGGCACAACTTCTTAATCATGCATTATTTAACCAATATGACAGTTGTGATAAAACAGGAGTTCAGAACTTTTTCAAATTTTCTTGTAATTAGACAATATTTTCGGTATGTTAGATGGAATCTTTACCTGGCATGTTTAACTGTGACGTGTTGCCTTTCAGCTGTTCTTATAGGCGTGGCCAATCCTGCAGACCTGTCAGGTCTACCTGGTCGGTTCCCTCCTCCATTGATGGTTAATGGAGGAGGGAGTCCCAGGTATGCGAGAGCATGAATGCATCCCGATTGATGGTTTCCTTGGGCCGCTTCCTTAGTTCGATTGTCTCCTTAATTCATCGTTTGAATTTGTTACTTTCTGTCCCGATTATTTTGACTTTGTCCCGGTTTATGATGTGGTTATTTATTTTGCAATGATCTGTAATGGCTGATTGTAAGATTTCCTGTTCAGATTTTTGTTTTAGGCTTCTTGTAAACCTTCCAGTTGTCTTTTTTTCGCATTCTTTCTGATGTTCTTTCTACCTTGTGTTGAATGTCCTCCCTGTTTCTCCGATGTATGATTTTTTGCATGATTTACACGGGATTTCGTGAATTACGTTGTATTTGTTGTCTTGTTCTGTTTTGTCTTTTGGATGTACAAGTAACTGTCTTGTTTTTGTGTGAGATTTAACTGTTGTGTTTATTTTGTGTTTTTTCATAGTTTTGGTTCAGTTATTCCACTAATGTATGTTAAGATTATGGCCTCTTTGTTCTTTATTTCAGGTTTTTCTTTGGGTTTCTTCTTTGTTCTTTTTTCCTTGTTTGTTACTTCTTGTTCCCATTTTTTGATGGCCCAGTTTGGATATTGGCAGTTTTTGAGTGCATTTTTGAAGTGTTTCTCTCCTTTTTTTTCTGTCTTGTTTTTCTGTTATGATGTTGGCCCGTTCATAGTGTTCTCACGACTGATAGTTTCTGTGCTGTGGGATGTTCGGAGGTCCAGAGTAGATATGATTGTAATTTGATTACAAGAACATTTGAAAAAGTATATGAATAAGAAGACATAATGAACCTTTTTGAGTAACTGAAAGGAGTTCAGAACATTCAGAAAGTCTCCCTTCTTTACCAAGAATAGAGTCGATGTAGGCAAGTGTCAGTTTTTAAAGGGGACCTATGATGATTTTAATATACATTTAAACCACTTCCTTGTGGTCTAGTTAATATGTACTGCAATAGATATGCTTTTGTGTAAATTGTGCTCCACAGTCACATGTATAACCCGTTTTTGAAATCTGTCTGCAAGATGTACATTTCTGGAGGCATTCCCAGATTGCAAATCAAACCACGCCCCACCCTCTCCAAAAGTATCATAAATTACCTTTTGAAAATGTTTTAGCAGAATATATGTGACTGCATGTCCCATATTGGTGTTATAATGCAAATGCCAAGATTAGATGAAACTAATACAAAACCCAGACCAGTGAAGTTGGCACGTTGTGTATTTCGTAAATAAAAACAAAATACAATGATTTGCAAATCATTTTCAATTTATATTCAACTGAAAAGACTGCAAAGACAAGATATTTAATGTGTGAACTGAGAAACTTATTTTTTTTTTGCAAATAATCATTAATTTAGAATTTAATGGCAGCAACACATTGCAAAAAAGTTGGCACAGGGGCATTTTTACCAACGTGTTACATGGCCTATCCTTTTAACAACACTCCGTAAACGTTTGGGAACTGAGGAGACCAATTTTGTAAGCTTTTCAGGTGGAATTTATTCCCATTCTTGCTTGATGTACAGCTTAAGTTGTTCAACAGTCCGGGGTCTCCGTTGGGGTATTTTAGGCTTCATAATGCGCCACACATTTTCAATGGGAGACAGGTCTGGACTACAGGCAGGCCAGTCTAGTACCCGCACTTTTTTACTATGAAGCCATGCTATTGTAACACGTGGCTTGGCATTGTCTTGCTGAAATAAGCAGGAGCGTCCATGGTAACGTTGCTTGGATGGCAACATATGTTGCTCCAAAACGTGTATGTACCTTTCAGCATTAATGGTGTCTTCACAGATGTGTAAGTTACCCATGGGCACTAACACACCCCCATACCATCAAAAATGATGGCTTTTGAACTTTGCGCCTATAACAATCCACAGTTTCCCAAAACAATTTGAAATGTGAACTCGTCAGACCACAGAACACTTTTACACTTTGCATCAGTCCATCTTAGATGAGCTCGGACCCAGCAAAGCCAGCGGTGTTTCTGGGTGTTGTTGATAAATTAAGTTTTAACTTGCACTTACAGATGTAGCGACAAATTGTAGTTACTGACAGTGGTTTTCTGAAGTGATCCTGAGCCCATGTGGTGATATCCTTTACACACTAATGTTGCTTTTTGATGCAGTACCGCCTCACAGATCGAAAGTCACGGGCATTCAATGTTGGTTTTCAGCCTTGCTGCTTACGTGCAGTGATTTCTCCAGATTCTGTGAACCTTTTGATGATATTACGGACCGTAGATGGTAATATCCCTACATTTCTTGCAATAGTTGGTTGGAAATGTTGTTCTTAAACAATTTGCTCACACATTTTTTCACAAAGTTGTGACCCTCTCCCCATCCTTGTTTGTGAATGACTGAGCATTTCATGGAAGCTGCTTTTATATCCAATCATGGCACCCACCTGTTCCCAATTAGCCTGTTCACCTGTGGGATGTTCCAAATAAGTGTTTGATGAGTATTCCTCAACTTTCTCAGGTTTTTTTGCCACTTGTGCCAGCTTTTTTGAAACATGTTGCAGGCATCAAATTCCAAATGAGCTAATATTTGCAAAAAATAACAAAGTTTTCCAGTTCAAACATTAAATATTTTGTCTTTGCATTATTCAATTGAATATAAGTTGAAAAGGACTTGCAAGTCATTGTATTCTTCACTGGTTTTGGGTTTTGTACTTTATCCTACCTTTTTATGTGTTTCCTCATAGCCAGAAATGATGTATCTTTATTGTTATTATCGATGTATATTTTGTTATTAATATTATCATTGTAGTCATTGTATTATTCATTTATTTCATCAGTCATTCGATTATTTTAGTAAACTATCAATTAATTTGTTCAAGTAATCGGATAAAACTCACTTTGTAACCTCAATGCGTATTTTAGGGAAAAAAGTTGAAATAAACAAAACATGTTCTGCTTGCCAGAACCTTGATATTTTTTTTGTAAAACAAATGCACATCATCGACATAGAAATTGCAATTTTAGCTTCTTTTTTAACTTCTAGCTTTTTTCTAAACAGTTTAATCAATGAATCGTTGCAGCCCTATTTTTTAAATTTGTATTATTATTAGTATTATTATTTTTTAAGGTGTGAAGTAGGTTATTTTACACATACAAGGCTACAAACAACTAGCACATCTGGCTTATGCCTAAATTAGTGTTGAAATGGAATTCTTCCTTGGGTTGTTCCATGTCATGAATCCCAATAGTGTTCTGTATATGCATGAATAATCTCCACACAAATAACAACACAAAAGTAGTTTTTGTTCCAAAAGTTTTGTTTCAAATCTACCCGATGACATTTAAAAAATACCGCAGTTTAACACATGAAGAGCATCCCTGGTGTGTTTCTGGGACAACAGTTTTTAGAAATGGAGGGTTTATTAGCTCTCAAAGGGAAAACACTCAGTGCTATGATTATTCTTTTGAAGCATTGACTGTATTTTCTCCCCACTTATTCTTGCAATGTTAGAAAACGCTGTCTAATCCAAACCATCCTGTCTTTCTCATGGATTTGACAGACGACCAGTCAGACAGATTTGACTATGTCTGAGTCAAGATGATGAAACATTCATTTATCTTGTCATCTTTTTTCCGCCCAACGTGTCAAATTGAATTAATTGTTCTGGTTTCCTCAATGGAACGTATTTTTCCTGTGGGAAATACTGTTACTTTCTTGTGTCATGAATTGATAGACTCAAAATGAGTTGGATTGGAATTTATTGGAGTGATCTTTGCAGAAGGCCCCGCTACAGGCTAGCATATCTACAGGTTCAGGATATATGTATTTATTCCCGATTCCATTTGGTAAATAACAAATGTATTGTTTCTGAGGGCACCTCTTTTCAGGCGTGATGTTCTGTCTTATTTCTGCTCCCCTGTGTCGTCCTGCATGACTCTTCCCAACTGTGATTCGGAATACAAAACAGAAAAAAACATGCAACTCCTTCTTTATCTTGTCACACTGCAACATTTGTTTGTCTAAGAAATGATTATGACAAACCGGAGGAATGTTTACCTTCTTGCGTTCTTCGTCTTAAAGCTAAAACAGTGTCAGAAAGAATGACAAATGGACGGCCAGCTTTGGAATCAAATACAACAGATCAAAAACGTCTCATATGCTTTCTTTTTTGTCCTATCTAGGGAATATTTTTGAGGTGTGTACAATGTCAGTAGCGAGCTGTCATATCTTTATTATCTCAGCATTCATTGCATTCTTCCTACAGGGGTCTAACGGTACATGCATTCGTAATCAGATTTTTTGGTACAGACCTTTCAGTACACTACAAAATACAACAGATGTCCCACACGGAACACATTGAGCGAGAGACAGTAAGTGTGCCGCACCATGTTGTCACGTATTTACTCTGTGAACAAATACAGGAGTTATGGAAGACAAGCCAGAGGTTAAAAATAGTCTTCCTTTGTTGAAGTTTCCTGCTTGGGAACACAGCCTTCACACAGAAGACAAGACAAGACAGTGTGCAGTGTTTCCTTAATTTGCCATGACCCGTGAACCTGGAAGAGTCCCATTATAATGTGTTTATGAGCGATACAAGTACAAGCTTGGTTGGTATTATACTGTTATAGGGTTGTACTGGTATAGTATCGCGGGACTAATGAATCAAAAACAGTACTATACTCTGTTTAAAAAGTACCGATTCCCGGGCATGACGGCGCGTCGTCACGTCGTGACATTGCTGGTTTTGCGAGCAGAGGAGCATGAACGGCAGCGCACAATCACAGAGTACTTACAAGCAGACACAGTGTGTAGACAGAAAAGGGAGAATGGATGCATTTTGTCTTAAAAACTAACGACAAAGGTGAAGTTATAACACTGAAACGCCCTCAGGAAGAGGTGCTTTAAGACATGGCGAGCTAGCTAGCGGCTAACGTCCAGCCGCAGTCTGCAGTGTTTCAGCTACTTCTAAATCACTAATCCTTGCCTCCATGGCGACAAATAAAGTAAGTTTCTTACAAGTATCATCCCCGCAGGACGAGGAATAGCTAAACATGCTTCACTACACACCGTAGGAGGATACAATAGCTCACCGGCGTCACAATGTAAACAAACGCCATGGGTGGATCTACACCTGACATCCACTGTAATGATACCAAGTACAGGAGCGTATCTAGTCGATACTACTATGATTACATCGATATTTTTTTATCGTCACACAATCTTTTTTTCCTTTTTTTAAAATTCATATTATGTTTATAAACTCAGGAAATACGTCCCTGGACACCTGAGGCCTTTTAATATGACCAATGCACAATCCTGTAACTATTTGGTATCGGATCGATACCTAAATTGTGGTATCAAACAGAAAATAACCAGATTTTAACAATACATGAACAAGTGGATTAATAATCAATTTTTACAGCTTGTCCTTTATAATTTTAACAAAATAGAATGATAAATGACACAATATGACAGAAAAGAGGAATATAAAACTCGTGGTTTGGCTTCTCCAAGTTAGGAGTGCTTCATTTTTTACCTGACCTCCTCTGAGAAATGCAGTCCTGTATGATGACGCTCGCTTGTAATAAAGCACTTTTTGGTTCAGTAAAGCGTCTCCGACATCTCTTTTGATCCAGCCGCACTGCCGTGTCACCCTTCTGTCCGGACAAGGATGACAAGACCAGAAATACACATCATCAGAAAATGTATTTCAGAATAGTTTAGAAAACGGTAATGGCACAAACCAAAAATGTTACAGCACAAACAAATTGGCAGTGTTATTTTATTTGTTATTCGCAATGATAACCCCACTCACCCCCAAAAACTGCGCAATTTCAACATTTAACATGCATTTTAAAAAGAAAAACAAATTGAAAAACAATGTGCTCCTACAAACAACTACAGTAGTTTTATGAAGTAATGTAATAATAATGTACAGCATTTACCTTGGAGAGTGGATTTATATGATATCCTTTGAGCTGCTTCTCTGTCAAACACCATCAGCAGCTTCTCCATATTTTCATGGGTAAATGTCCGCTGTTGGGCCGGCATTCTCAGCTCATTGCGCTTTGGTACGGCGCGGACTGTGACTGCTACGCTCAAACTGTTTCGCCGAGTCGGCTGATTTATTTCTTTATGTCAATAAACGTGCATTGACATGAAGAACGGGTAGCGACAAATCTATTTGCACCAATCCAAAGGTTTTAGAGGAAGGAATGATACCAGATGAGTTGGACTAGAGGCATTCAGCCAACCTAAAGTGCATGCAATCAAGCATTTCATATTGCAGGGAGACAAATGCACCTCCTAAGGACCATAAAGACTTAAACATCATAATAGACCTGTTCTTCATGCAGCTTATACTGTACATTAGCAATGTGAACATTTGCATACAGGGACATATTTATTTGGAAGTTTGTATCCATTCTCCTTAGGCTATAGCGGATTTAACGACCACTACACAGCCCATTATATATTAAAATAGGAGCAGAACAGTATTTGCAAGGAGCCCTTATGTTAAACTATTTCTTTGGCACACCTTAATATATCTGGGGTTTTCAGAAACCTAGTGCTTATTGTTTGCGTTTTAATAGTCCCTCATTCACAATAACAGTAATTAGTTTTTGTTGTTAAATAGAAACACACTCATTAAATTAGAGAAAAGGTTCCAATTAAAAACACTGTAAGAACAAAATGATTGAATTTCCTGAATGAAGCAACATGTAATGATTGAGCTCGGCTATCATTATGGCTATTGTTGCTCATTTGGCTCTATTGTATGCAGAAAACAAATAAATCAGTCAAACAATTCTCTTCTCATAGAAAGTGGAATTTTTCTAATATGCTGATAAAAACCACAGCATGCCCTAATCCTAACCTCAGTCTTTCCTTCCCTGTTGTTATCCTTTTTAATTAGCCTAACTTTTAGGATTATGGGTACTTAATAAGGTTGTTATCACTCTTCTTCTTCTTTTCTCAGATTTTTAAAGTTCCAAATGGATTCTCTCCAAAGGGAACAAAGCATCCTTTTGAAATAGTCCACTTTTGTTGAACCGGAGGAGATGCAGCTGTCCTAAATCTCTCAGCTGGGCAAGGTAGTGAGGAGTGCAACTTTAATAATTAAGCTTGTGCTCATTTAGAAAGTGTGTTGCAGGTGTTGCATCCAGCATGTGCTCTCGTCAAGTGTCATCTTATTTAAATCTGGAACGATCTCCCTCTCCATGTGAGACAGGCCCCTTCTTTGGCTATTTTTAAGACCCTTCTTAAAACCCATTTTTATTCACTGGCTTTTAACCCAGCATGAGACTTTAAACTGTTTTTAGCTTTTAACTTTTTTAACTGTTTTAACTTTTAAACTGTTTTTTTATCTAACAAACTGTTCTTAGGGTAATTTATATTTGCTTTTTAAATGTGTATTTTTATTTCTGTTTTAAATGTTATTTTTTAGTCTGTCCTTTGCCTCTATTTCTTTGTGGTGTACAGCCCTTTGTTTTTCAACTGTGCTTGTTTTTAAAGGGATTTATAAATAAAGTTGGTATGGTATGGTATGGTAATCATGTAAGTCATTGACTGCATTATAAAGGCAAAACTTTGATTCAACTCTGTAACCGGAACTTATTAAAAAATGCAGGCATTTCTCAGGAAAAACCTTGTGCCGCTGGTGGTTGTAATTAACTCACAAAATTAAATATAACCAAAGTACCGTATTTTCCGGACCATAGGGCGCACCGAATTATAAGGCGCACTGCCGATGAGCGGGTCTATTCAGGTCTATTTTCATACAAAAGGCGCACCGGATTATAGGGTGCATTAAAGGTCTCATTTTTATTTTATTTTTTCTAAATGTAAAACACTTTCTTGTGGTCTACATAACATGTAATGGTGGTTCTTTGGTCAAAATGTTGCATAGATTATGTTTTACAGACTATCTTCAAGTCGCTTTCTGACAGTCGCTTCAAGATGCTCCGTTTTGTGGGCGGTCTTATTTATGTGGCTCACCTTTGACAACGTCTTTTCTCCATCATCTTGGTTGTAGCGGTGTAGCGTGCAAAGATGGGAGTGGAAGAAGTGTCAAAAGATGGAGCTAACTGTTTTAATGACATTCAGACTTTACTTCAATCAACAACGGAGCAGCATCTCCTCATCCGTGGCTCACTAGTGCAATAACAACGCCGGAAATGTGTCCCGTGAAAAACCGTCCGACCGGAACTCTCTAATAACTAAAGTTCCTTGGGTGAATTATGTAAACTCACTACACCGGTATGTTTTAGCGCTTTCATGGCGAGTTTACTGACAGATATAAGTAAGAACTTTACACTGCTTTATATTAGAAATGGCAACAGCGGAGGATGAATGTCCCATAACAAGAAGATAGAGAAAAAGAAGAATCTTATCGACTATAATATAATAATATTGTGAAACAAAACGCCAGCTAATGTCTTACCTTATACACACACAGAATAATACTCGTATGTTGAAGCACAGTACAATCCATCAATCGGTGCGGCTTCATAGCTTACCAAAGTCATACTAAAACATTTTGATAGATTTTTTGAGCGCCGTGTGTAATGTTCTATATTTTCAATGGAACATATAAAATGTTGGTGTTGTTTACTTGAGTCATATTGCATCTACTGGTCACACTTATCATTACACCATGTACCAAATAAAATAACTTCTATGTCGGTAAGCACAACCCAAATTATTCTGTATATTAGGCGCACCGGGTTATAAGGCACACTGTCGAGTTTTGAGAAAAAAAAAGATTTTAAGTGGGCCTTATAGTCCGAAAAATACGGTAAATCATGTAAGTAATTGACTGCATTATAAAGGCAAAACTTTGATACAAGTCTGTAACTGGAACTTGTTAAACAATGCAGGCATTTCTCAGGAAAAACCTTGTGCCACTGGTGGTTGTAATTAACTCACAACATTAAATATAACCAAAGTAAGTCCCTTATTAGGTAAGTGACGAGCAATGTAGGATGCAAAGTGCCTCAATAAAAGATGCTGACCTGGCTGAACAAGTCATGTGACCCACGTCCATTAGGTAAGTCCCAGAATTATTTTTACAGGCTTGAGGGATCACCTCAAAGTTGGTCATATGTAGAAAAGTGCTCAAACAGTCCCAGCCCAAGTGCTCCCTGAGGGTCAGATCATGCACAGGGCTATATTTCAGATGTAACACGTTCGCTAATCTTTAGCGGCCGAGGCTGTTAAGCTGCAATTTATGCAAGCAAAATGTGTCTGGAGTAAACATCATTTACCTCCAGGCATATGCAACACCTCAGGCTGCCGAGTCACAAGAAGTCTCTCCCCTAAACCAGCTGTCATTTTGTATTCGACTATCCTAAACCTCACTGGACACATGAATTAGTATACCTGTATTCAAAATTCTGCCTATGACTAAAGAATCACATTTGCCTGATGTATTAATTTAAAGCTCCCATTTACAGCTCCCATAATCTACTGTTTTTTTGTTTTTTTTAACAATGTTGAATAAAACTCAGGTGCTCGCCATACAGCAATAGATGATATTTGTCTATTACCTGAACCGCTTCAATGTTAGCTACCTCTCTTTGTTTATCATGTATATTTTCTGCTGGATCTACTCTCTATTTTATGCTGCAGCTGTTACATATACTGTAATATTGTACATTATATACTGTATATATAATATGTAAATATTACATATGTTGTATTTATATTGCTGCTATGGTACATTTTTAGTCTACTTTATACCTTTTTGTTTTCGCCCTCTATTTGTGCCCTTGTGTGCATTATCCTTTCCATCCTTTGTCACTGAGCTACTGTGTGGAACAATTTTCCTTGTGGATCATTAAAGTTTGTCTTGAGACTAAGTGTAACATGCAATTGTGCGTGTTTGTAGCTTTAATGCTAATTAGCTGTGTTTGTCTTGCAGTGATACCATTACAGACATACAGTATTTTAACAGCAATGTCATGCTAGTTTAGCTCATTCACTGAAGATCAAACTTACAGCTTTCACGTCTGTGTATGTATGATTGCAAAGCTTTAATTTAGGATGTGTAGTGAAGCCTGTTGTTATCATAACCTTCCCATTGTAAAGTCTTATCTGGGTAAGAGGCGGTATCATGTCCATGAAAAAGTTGTTTTTCTTTCCTTCATGTTGTTAAGAAAGCTCAGCATATCACAATATTTGTCTTGTATTGGGCGCTCATAAACAGGTTCTATGGCAGCATTTTTGACTAAATTGTTTTTGGGGCCCACATTTCCAGAAAACTAAGGACTGAGGGGCTGGACTTCTCCCTTCAATATTAGGCTACATTCACACTGCAGGGCCGGATGTTCAATTCAGATTTTTTTCGTCAAATCCGAACTTTTTAGTGGCCGTTCACATTCCCAAAAAAAAAAGGCATTTCTAATGTGAATGCAATCTGACCCACATTCGGACATGACGTTGCACGCTCTGCAGTGTTAATGGAGGTAAACATGGCTTCAACTCTAGTCTGTCTCAGTACTGCCACATTTGTGGCAATTTCAAGGATTTTGTGCAATCAAAGTCAAGATTTTCTGAACCAAAATATTGTGCGTAGAAGATTAAGAAGGAAGAGGACAAGTATTTTGGCTCTTGTAGTTTTACGGATATTTTGCTTCAATGTCTGCTTGAAGAGTGGGCGAGCAGTCGGAGACAGGAAGGGTGGAAATTTCACGTGAGTTTCTAAAATATTATATTTTCACCTGTTTTCTGCTTCTTTTTCAACTATTTATTTTGTAATTGTCTATTTTGGCAAATAATTATGACACTTATCGCTTTTTGTTGACGTTTTGGTCGGATAAATGGGATCTTGGAGCATTCACATTGAGGACACATCACATACAGTACAGGCCAAAAGTTTGGACACACCTTCTCCTTAAATGTGTTTTCTTTATTTTCATGACTATTTACATTGTAGATTGTCACTGAAGGCATCAAAACTATGTTAGGAGTTATGTACTTAACAAAAAAAGGTGAAATAACTGAAAACATGTTTTATATTCTAGTTGCTTCAAAATAGCCACCCTTTGCTCTGATTACTGCTTTGCACACTCTTGGCATTCTCTCGATGAGCTTCAAAAGGTAGTCATCTGAAATGGTTTTCACGTTCGCCGCTAACTAGCTAGCCATGTCTTAAAGCACGTCTTCCTGAAGCCGTTTTAGTGTTATAGCTTCACCTTTATCGTCAGTTTTTAGGCCAAAATGCGTTCGTTCTCCTTTTTCTGTCTACACACTGTAAGTACTCCGTGATTGTGCACTGCCGAACACGCTCCTCTGCTCGTAAAACCAGCAATGTCACGACGTGACGACGCGACCGTCATGGTCCTTTTCAAACAGAGTATAGTACCGTTTTTGATTCATTAGTATCGCGATACTATACCACTACCGGTACACCGTACAACCCTAGTTAGACGTTTTGAATGATCCCTCTCCACAAAGTTAGTTCCATAGAAGTTTACGCGGCATAGTTTATCCATGCAAGACGAGATTGTTTTCTAAACTTAAAGGAATCATCATAAATCATGTGCCATAAATCACTCTGTTGTCTCCCAGCCAAGCAGACTCCAGCAGCCTAGTCTGAGGCAGCCTAGCGCGTTGAGGAAAGTACGTCTCCCTCCATTTAGCGTGATGAATAGTTCCACTGTCTTTGTCAAAATAACAAAGCACACACACAAAGGACTATGATGATGAATAATTAGTTTTTTTTTTCAGCTTGAATATACAGACCTGTGTGAATGTATGTGTGTGTGGGGGTGAAGGGTATTTCTGTCATGATGGGCTATTTTCCTCTCACACCCCCCCACCGCCCAAAATCTACCCATGTGAAGCACATAATGGAAGTCGATGCATGAAGGTGGAGGTTGTTCTCCCTTGTCTTTGCAGTTAGGGTTAAATGAGGGGACTGTTATAGTTGCTATGGCAAAAAAAAATTACCTTTAATGCCACTTAGGCTGGCAGATGGTGCAATTCAACTGTGCAATATGTCGCTAACGCCGTTCACTATTTTAGCTCTTTAGTGCAGAGGAAGAGAAAGTCAACGTGTGTTTCAATGCTCTGACTGTTATTGTCTAGCGAGCTACCGTTTGAAGATTTTTTATTTATACTATTGACAGCACATGGTGTACCAATGAAAGCTGAGAGGTTCTAAAACAACAACATTACCAATGTCCACTGTGCACTCTTTCTAATGTAGCCCGATGGCATAGTTGCACTGCTGATGACAAACCTCATTCAGTTCCATCGCTTTTTGCTCTGGGCCAACTGTGGTGCTCATTTGAATGGTACTTTTGGGAGCTAATAGTACAAATGCAAACCAACAAATATAGATGCTGGGTCGCGGATGACCACAATGTATGCTGCAGGGCGTAATGTAGCTTTAGGTGTCATGGCCCGGGCGCATGCCAATGCGCACTCATCTGTGCGCTCTGTTGATTGCGCCTCCAAGAGCGCATCTGTGGTTGTCACTCCGGCTGCAGCAGGCAGCTGCAATCAATCTGCAATCTGCACACCTGTCGTTAATGAGCTCCCTGGGCTTCTTAAGCCAGTGCAGACCTGCGTTCCTATTTACGACCTAAGCCAAACCTGTCAAGCTCCTTGTGCATTCTCACGTTCAGTGTCCTCCTGCTTCCATGCTAATTTGTCCCATGTCTTCTCCCTTGTGCCCAGCAATGTTTTCTTCTGTCGCCTTGGATTCGAGCTGTGTGTCTTGCTTCCTTGGACTCCCCCTGCATCTCGACTGCCTTCCCGGATCTCGACCCCCTCGCATGGACACGGACTCTGACGCCTTGCTATCGCCCCGACTACCTGCTTGTCTCACAGACCTTCTTGCCTGCCCTGCCCCTTTTGGACTTGCCTCTTGCTCAACCCTACTGGTAACACTCAACAGCTAATCACCCTACATAGTCACACACCACACACTTTTTGGATTTAGTCACACTCCATTTCCCTTGGTTTATTATATTATTATTTGTTATTTATTTATATATATATATATATATATATATATATATATATATATATATATATATATATATATATTGTATGTATCTAAATAAATCTGGAGCTTAACTACGCCTCCTTGTGGTCTGTGCCGTCTACCCCTCCCCAGTACATAACAATATTATTAATAGCATCACCGACATCTGCTCGTGTGTCCGTTGTCACCGTATGGATTTCAGTGTGGTTATCGTCTTAAAAGCGCTACACAGCTGAAAGACAATACAAGAGGAAGTCTACATGATATTTTTCACCACAACTTGAGGCGTGGCCAAGAAAACTGATGCAGCGTATGTTAGTGTAATTTTAAACTGAAGAGGAATAGCTACCGGAAGATAATTACTGTGGTATTTTGCAGCAGTGCTTCATTGCATTGCCTCATACTGGGTTGCAATATTTAGCTACTTTGAGACACAGCTCTCGGAATGATGCACAACAATCACACTCTATAACAGACCTGGGCAAAATACAGCCCACGGGACACATGTGGCCCGTTAAGATTTTCAGTCCGGCCCACCGGACATTCTACATAATTTTTTTACACCTTTATCATCAAAATTGTCGCTGCCATTATGATGTGCAGGTCTGTTTTTAAATTACCGTAAGTCTTGAACTATAGAAAGTATTTCAATGGTCGAAAGCTGCACTTATGAGTGTTATAGGAGTTATTACGGTAATCTACGTCACAGCAGCTCAGACCAGGAACCAGTGTTCAGAACAGCCATGCCAAAATGCGTGTGTCAGAAACAGATGTGCAAGCAGATTTTTACGTGATAATATATCATAATGTAGGTTTTTATTACACTTTGCATTCATATTTTGCTGTTTGTTACATTTTTGTTGTGTTTTGCTTGATTGTAAAAGATACACAACTATCGAGAAGCTGGTCGGAGAAGTAAAAGAGGAGCGACGCTCATATGTTGTTAATATTCAGTGTTTTATTGTTCAATATTGTAAATCCCACTGTCTTTATTTTAATGTACATTTTGGGTGTCCCATTCAGCAAACAAACTGTAAAATTCCATTCCGTTTTTTTGAGGTGGTCTGTAATAACGTTTTTAGAACTCTATTGGACATTGTGACTTTTGGTATTAGTGTTCCTGAAAAAGGGACCCAAACACACATACTGTACAGCAGATTTTTACAGCTACATTTTTACATATAATTTATACACACGTGGCCCCTGAGTCCAAATATTTGCCCAGTTCTGCTCTATAAGGACAATGTCATGTCTTTTGTTTTTGTTACTTTTTGTGTTAAACAAAAACGTCATATCCAATTACCATTAAAGTTTCAAACTTGAACTCTGTAGAGTCTACTTGCATCGGGACCAAGTGGTGCACAGCCAGCAGAGGGAGCTATGTAAGTTTTTTTTTCAATCAAATTGACATGTTAAGGTGTCATGTCTGTGTAATCATGTTTTGTTTTAGTCATGTTTTGTTTAGTTTAGTTATTGGACTCTTTAGTTTCTGGCTTTTCCCTCCCTTGTCTTGTTTCCATGGTTACCCATTAGTTTCACCTGTTCCACGTTTGGACTCATTGTGCACTCTTGTTTGTCACCATAGCAACCCATTAGTTTTCACCTGTCATGTCACGCACCTGTTTTGAGTCACGCACCTGTTGTTAATCATGTCTGTGTTATTTAAGCTTTTCATTTTCTGTTGTTCGTCCTGGTGTCATATCTTTTCTAACCCTGCTATCCTCTCATATCAAGCCATGTTCACAGTCCCATGCCACAGTAAGTGTTTTTATTTCGTGTTCCCAGTTTCTGCCTTTGTGCAAGTTTTGTTTTCATTCGCCAAGTTTTTTACCTCCGCCATTGTGCGCGCATTTTGTTCGCTTCTGTTTTGTAGTTTGTTCGTGTTTAAAATAAATCATGTACCCACCTTCAAGCCATGTCCAATCCAAGTTCACTTGCATCTCGGGAAAACAATCACTCCATAGTCCACGTTTTGACATTAAGGATTGTTGTTGGGAGACCTGCCGTTATGATAACAAAAAGCAAAACATGCTAGGGAACTTATCTTAACCTAAACATGCTTGTATTGTATTTGCACTCATACCAGTTCAGAGCATGCACACATGCCTCAAAGATCTTTTTGTCGTTCTGCAAATGAGGCATATTTGACTATACACTGTATGGTGCATACTTGTTTTAATGCACCTCTCACATCGGGCTTTATGATCATTCTGCTTCTCGTTACAGGTTTTTTGTTAAGTGGCAGGCACCCTTGTCACTCATCAAATCAAGACAGTCTAAATGGATGTCAGTGAGCCACTGAATGGGCCTGCGCTATTGCAGGCAGCTGTGAAAAGTCATGCTTGGCAAAGTGAGGTGAGGGGTAGGAATGGATGTTAAAAATGATGTTTTTTTCAGCATCCTTGAGTATAGATAGATCGATTTGTATTCTTAAATGTCAAGTACCGTATTTTTCGGACCATAGGGCGCACCGGATTAAAAGGCGCAATGCCGACGAGCGGGTCTATTCAGGTCTATTTTCATACAAAAGGCGCACCGGATTATAAGGCGCATTAAAGGGGTCATATATATATATTTTTTTTCTGAATGTAAAACACTTCCTTGTGGTCTACATAACATGTAATGGTGGTCCTTTGGTCAAAATGTTGGGTAGATTATGTTTTACAGATAATTTTCAAGTAGCATTCTGAGCGTCTCTTCAGGATGCGCCGTTTTGTGGGCGGTCTTATTTACGTGGCTCACCTTGGACAGCGTCTTCTCCCCGTCATCTTTGTTGTAGCGGTGTAGCGTGCAAGGACGGGAGTGGAAGAAGTGTCAAAAGATGGAGCTAACTGTTTTAATGACATTCAGACTTTACTTAAATCAATAACGGAGCAGCATCTTCTCATCCGTGGCTCACTAGTGCAACAATGCCGGAAATGTGTCTTGTGAAAAAACATCCAACCGGAACTCTCTAATAACTAAAGTTCCTTGGGTGAATAATGTAAACTCACTACACCGGTATGTTTTAGCGCTTTCATGGCGAGTTTACTGACAGATATAAGCAAGAACTTTACACTGCTTTATATTAGAAATGGCAACAGCGGAGGATGAATGTCCCATAACAAGAAGATAGAGGAGAAAGAAGAAGCTTATCGACACCATGGTGGTGCACAAATTTTCAGGACTTGTGCAGATCCCAAATACAGATCAGCAGGTACCAGAAGGTAAGAAAAGTTGCTTTTAAGTAATGATTGTCACACACATACTAGGTGTGGCGAAATTGCATAATATTGGGAAACAAAACGCCAGATAATGTCTTACCTTATACAAACACCATAATAATCTTCGTATGTTGAAGCACAGTACAATCCATCAAGCGGTGCGGCTTCATAGCTTACCAAAGTTGTACTAAAACATTTTGATAGATTTTTGAGCACCGTGTGTAATGTATCTATTTTCAATAAAACATAACATTTTGGTGATTACTTGAGTCATATTGCAGTCTACACATATCTGTTATGTCTGACTGCCATCATATTGCAGTCTACAAGCAACTCTTATGTGTGACTGCCATCTACTGGTCACACTTATCATTTCACCATGTACTAAATAAAATAGCTTCATGGTTGGTAAGCACAACCGTACATTAGGCGCACCGGGTTTTAAGGCGGACTGTTGAGTTTTGAGAAATTGAAAGGATTTTAAATGCGCCTTATAGTCCGAAAAATATGGTACTCCTAAATGGCGTGTGCAATAACAATAACAAACATGGCTGTAAGCACAACGTTAAATCATGAAATGCAACCCTACCCGAGCAAAAACGATGCATATTTATCCGGAAGAGTCCTAATACCGATTCCCTTGACCCAGCCACACACAAAGAAGTTGTAGACCTCCATGTTTTCCAAGTTTTCATCTGCTTTGTCATGTAGAATGACGTCTGGAGCACAAGATCATTTGTCAAGTCTGGGGACTCCACCGACGGATAATCCTTGATATCACTCGACAAACCTTTTTTTGATAAAGTATCTATTCTATTGCACAGTTAGATTTTTTGCTCGTATCTGCTTTCAGTGGCAAGATCTAGGCCCCTTGGGTGCTCAAAGAGTTCGCACACAGCCATCATGGCTTGGTTGACCACCACTGTTTTTTCACTTCCGGGGAGAAGTCACGTGACGGAATACAAGCAATACACAGCTCTGCTTTGTCATGCACATTACTGCCACCTACTGTATAGGACCAGAGAGGAACAGTATGGCTTTACACTGCATGACTTTGCCATCAAAACAAGTCTGTCAGTGTTTAGGGCAGGGGTGTCAAACTCATTTTAGCTCAAGGGCTGCATGAAGGAAAATCTGTGCACACGCGGGCTGGACTATTAAAATCATGGCATTAAAACAAACAAAAAAAAAGACAACTGAAGATTGTTTTCTTTGTCTTACTTTGGCGAAAAATAGAACAATAAAAATATCGAAAAAAATACCAACAGTGGTAAAGTTTAGATCCATGAAGGAAAGAAGAAAGTGAATGAATGTTTATAACTGAATACATACAAAAATGTGTTTTCTTTTGTATTTTTTTTTTAATGAATTAAGTAGCGTTTATGACAACCTTTTTCCAAAACACAATATAGAATGTGAGATATAACAGGATAATGCATACATTTATCATTTGTTTTCAAAACGGTTACAAAAAAAGTGGGACCCCAAAAATTTACTATGGGACCCCATTTCATGATTTGATGGGGTCCCTGGGACTCCATTTTTGAAAATTACTAGCATCAACACTGATGGAGTATTGGCGCGTGCAAAACAGTAGCAGGGCGGCTGTGGCCTGCGGGCCCTTTCTAATAATAATCAAATATCATCCTGGGGTCCATAGATAATTCATTCTTGACTTTGACACATAGGATTTAGGGGATCAGAATCGGATTTATTGGCCAAGTATGCTTCATAATCCGAGTGACAAATTGGATTTTTCGGCAATTATTTATCCTATTTTGTTGTAATTGATGCAGGGCAAATGAATGAGACTTATGCAAATGTAATATCACTTTCAGACTGGCTGATGTGTGGCTTCGAATGTGTCCTCTTAGTACTTCAAATTGTAATTTTTAAAAATAATGCAGTCAACATTTATAAATGAATGCAATGAGTGCAAAGAGATTTATTTCGTCATCATCAAGAGAACATGCTTAGACCACAGGGACTGGAAGAAGATCTGCGCTGGCGTTTCCAGCTCGCTATCATATGATATTTATTGGTAACACTGATACATTTTGATGGTTAGCCTATTTTTTTTTGCGGAGGTTGGATGTATTTTTATGTTGTGAAACTCTTATAGTCTCACATTGAGCTGGAAAGCAGACATACTGAGCACAAAGGATAGATGAGAGTGTAGTGTCATAAAACAGCCTCAAGACTTGTTTCTCTATCATCCCCCACAGAGTCTTATCTGGACGTCTTCCTCAACACAGGTTCACAGTGTGACTTACTTGTGTCCCTTCGAAAAGTTTCTCCTTTCTGCCATAATATAACAAGCGTAATTGGCCTCATGTGACTTGAGAGCCCATTGCTCACTCTTCCATGGACTTGAGAGCCCATTGCTCACTCTTCCATGGACAGCAGCGTGGAGCTTGGCTGCTGTCCATGGTGCTGATGCTGGCGAACGTGCTTTTATGCGCCTTACCTCCCATGCCACACAAACACTTTTTTTGGTTGTATTTTCCCAATCTCTCGTGCGTTGTTTTGCAAGCAGGATTGCACAAACACTTAAAAACAGCGACCAGTAGATCTGCGGTACAATGTAAACAAATGTTTGGATGCCAGGCTGTACTTTTTCCAATAGTTTTCTAGTTTCATCTGAACTGTATTGCATTATAGTGGTTCGCCAACTCAGGCCAAAGGGGACTCATTAAACCTAAATGCTGTTTTATTTCTGTAAAAAATGTATAATGCACCTTTTTTTGGGCACTCTCACGCAGACTAATTATAAGTAATTATCTCTCAAATCCAAACGTCTGCCTCTATAAGGAAATACCGTTTACTTTTCATGACAAAACATATTATTATTTATGTAAATGGAACTGATCCGTTCTAAGGTCAAACTCTAGCAACCCTAAAACATTTGTGTTTTAGGCGGATATGAATTGTTTCTGCAGGTTTAACATATTAAAACATTTTTTTACAAACATTTTTTCTTCCATTCATCCATTGTCGACCACTTGTTGATGGGGAAGGGAACTGTGGTTTATAATACCGCGTCACGGATCACGTGACTGGCCTCCTCATTATCTCTCAAAATGGCTCGGTAGTCTCCATAAGATTGATACTATTTTGATCATATCTATTTATTCGCAAACTTTAGAAATCTTTTGGTGTCATAAATGAGAAATTTATGATGATAACGTCAATATAGACGCAACTTGTTTTTCCACTGTATTGGTACTTTAAATAATATGTGGCAAAAGGATTGGGACACTTCTCAGGTTCTTCTTCTGTTAACATGCCTTGTTTCTTTTGTTGTAAGTAAAAGCCAAATAATAAACAAAAACACAGACTCAGGGTTTAATGCATTAATGCTTGAGGCGTATTTTGCTAAAAATGTGTAACCTTGATGCTTATACTTGTGTTGTTATTCACCACATGCATCCGATACACAAAAAGCACTCATGTGTAATCATAACTGCAGGAAGACAGAACAATGGTGAAATGGTGTATTTAATGACATTATCTGTCTTTTTTTTTTGAGTAAAAAAACAAAACTGTCCTCCCTCCCTGTGTTTAATTAGCAGCAGTGGCGGCAGTTGCGCAAAATAGTCCCTGCTCTTTCATCAATAGCATCTGCTGTGCTTGGCTTCTCTGCTCCCCGTGGTTGCACTAAACCAGACCTGGGGAAAAATAGGGCCCGCGGGCCACATGCGGCCCATTAAGATTTTCAATCCGGCCCGCCAAACATTCTACATCATTTTTTTAGACCTTTAACATCAAAATTGTGGCCGCCATTATGATGTGCAGTGCTGTTTTTAAATGACCGTAAGTCTTGAACTATAGAAAGTATTTCAGTGGTTGAAATCTGCGCTTTTGAGTGTTATATGAGTTATTACGGTAATCTATGTCACAGCAGCTCAGACAGGAACAAAGCAGAGTGGGCGGGGTTTGTTTTCAGAGCAGCCAGCCCCAAACACATGTGTCAGGAACAGATGCAGAAGCTAATTTTCACAACAAATTTCTGCATAAAAATGTAATAACATGGTGTTTATTGCAATTTGAATTAATTTTTGCTGTTTATTACATTTTTGTTGTGTTTTGTTTGATTGTTAAAAATACACAACTATCGAGGAGCTGGTCTGAGAAGTAAAATGTTGTTAATATTCAGTGTTTTATTGTTCATAGTAGGGTTGTACAGTATACCGATATTAGTATAGTACCACCATACTAATGAATCATATTCGGTAATATACCGCCTCTAAAAAGTACCAGTCCCCCACGCCCCCGCACCCCCGTCGTCGTCACGTCGTGTCATTGCTGGTTTACGAGCAGAGGAGCATGTTCGGCAGCGCACAATCACGGAGTACTTACAAGCAGACACAGTGTGTAGACAGAAAAGGGAGAATGGACGCATTTTTGTCATGTCTTGGTGATCATGTTTAGTTTGGCTATGTTCTGTTTGGTTTTTGCACTCTGTCAGTTTCTGTTTTTTCACTCCCTGTTTTGTTTCCATGACTACCAATCAGTTCAACTGTCCTCACGACTCACGCACTTGATTCATTTGAATTCATGCACCTGTTTTCAATCACCACATGACTATTTAAGCCATAAGTCATTTTCTGTTGGTCGGCCTGGCGACATCACATTCATGCTCTGCACTCGTTGACACGCTGCTTACTCTGTCCAGGTCATAGTTCATGCTGTAAGTTTTTTGTTTATTCAAGCCACTGTTTTTTACCTCTGCTGTGAGCGCCTTTTGTTTGTTCCTTTTTCCATAGTTCTGCCTTTGTGCGAGTTTTGTTTTATTGGCCAAGTTTGTTCCCCGCCTTGTGCGCGGTTTTTGCTTATACTTTTTATAATCTATTATTAAATCATGTATTTAACTTCACGCCATGTTTGGTCCAAATCCTTTGCACCATGGGAAAACAAACCACGCCAAAGTCCAAGTCTTGACAATTTTGGCTTGAAAACTAATGATAAAGGTGAAGTTATAACACTGAAACGCCCTCAGGAAGAGGTGCTTTAAGACATGGCTAGCTAGCTAGTGGCTAAAGTCCATCCGGGGTCTGCAGTGTTTTAGCTACTTCTAAATCACTAATCCTCGCCTCCATGGCGACGAATAAAGTAAGTTTCTTACAAGAATCATCCCTGCAGGACGAGGAATAGCTAAACATGCTTCCCTACACACCTTAGCTCACCACCGTCAAAATGAAAAAAAAAACACCATGGGTGGATCTACACCTGACATCCACTGTAAAGATACTAAGTACAGAAGCGTATCTAGTCGATACTACTATGATTACATCAATATTTTTTGGCATCACAACATCTTCTTTCGTTTTTTAAAAATGTATATTATGTTTATAAACTCAGGAAATACGTCCCTGGACACTTCAGGACTTTAAATTATGACCAATGTATGATCCTGTAACTACTTGGTATCAGATCGATACCCAAATTTGTGGTATCATTTAAAACTAATATAAGGTATCCAAACAACAGAAGAATAAGTGATAATTAAATTTTAACAAAAGTGTAGATAGAACATGTTAAAAGAGAAAGTAAGCAGTTATTAACAGTAAATGAACAAGTAGATGAATAATTCATTTTCTACTGCTTGTCCTTCATAATTTTGACAAAATAATAGAATGGAGAATGACATAATATGTTACTGCATACATCAGCAGACTAATTAGGAGCCTTTGTTTGTTTACTTACTACTAAAAGACAAGTTGTCTAGTATGTTCACTATTTTTATTTAAGGACAAACTTGCAATAAGGAACATGTTTAATGTACCCTAAGATTTTTTGTTAAAATAAAGCCAATAATGCCCTTTTTTGTGGTCCCCTTTATTTAGTAAAGTGAAGTGAATTATATTTATATAGCGCTTTTCTCTAGTGACTCAAAGCGCTTTTACATAGTGAAACCCAATATCTAAGTTACATTTAAGCGATTGTGGGTGGCACTGGGAGCAGGTGGGTAAAGTGTCTTGCCCAAGGACGCAACAGCAGTGACTAGGATGGCGGAAGCGGGGATCAAACCTGGAACCCTCAAGTTGCTGGCACGGCCACTGTACAAACCGAGCTATTCTGCCCCATTTAGAAAAGTATCGAAAAGTATCAAAATAATTTTGGTACCGGTACCAAATTGTTGGTATCGGGACAACACTAATTCATACTTAATATTGTAAATCCCCCTTTCTTTATTTTCATGTACATTGTGGGTGTCCCATTCAGTAGAAAAACTTAAAATTCCATTCCGTTTTTTTGAGGTAGTTTGTCATAACTTTTTTAGAACTCTATCGGACATTGTGACTTTTGGTGTTAGTGTTCCTGGGAAAAAAAGAGACCCAAACACACAGCATATTTTTACAGCTAAATATGTATATATCATGCTTTTAAGTAATGATTGTCACACTTTGCTGTGGTCTGGAACAACATGGCACACAAACAACTATGAGAAATGCAGCCAATATTACATACAGATAATGACTCATGAGACATGCAAATATAAATTAAATACACAGAGGGCATAAGTAAAGGAAATTAAATGATCTCAAATATACCTACAAACAAGTCATAATGATGCAATATGTACATGCAGTTAGCCTAAATAGCATGTTAGCATCGATTAGCTCACAGTCATGCACTGACCAAATATGCCTGATAAGCACTCTAGCATATCAATAAAATCAACAAAGCTCACTTTTGTGCATTCACGCACAGCATAAAACGTTTGGTGGAAAGAATGAGACAAAGTGGCATAAAACACGTCTTTCTGTGGCAGCGTCAGAGAAAGTTGTACATGTAAACAAACTACGATGAGTTCAAGGATCGCTGAATTTAGTAGGACAAAACGGTGCTTACCAAATACTCTGATCAGTGAAGCATGTTTAACATAAACACTGGGATTTCTTTCCTCCAATGGGCTCACCACCCATAGCAGGGGTCATAGAGGTCGGGTGCGATGTGAGCTGGGCGGCAGCCGAAGGCAGGGCACTTGGCGGTCCGATCCTCGGCTACAGAAGCTAGCTCTTGGGACGTGGAACGTCACCTCGCTGGGGGGGAAGGAGCCTGAGCTAGTGCGCGAGGTGGAGAAGTTCCGGCTAGATATAGTCGGACTCACTTCGACGCACAGCAAGGGCTCTGGAACCAGTTCTCTTGAGAGGGGCTGGACTCTCTTCCACTCTGGCGTTGCCGGCAGTGAGAGGCGACGGGCTGGGGTGGCAATTCTTGTTTCCCCCCGGCTCAGAGCCTGCACATTGGAGTTCAACCCGGTGGACGAGAGGGTAGCTTCTCTCCGCCTTCGGGTGGGGGAACGGGTCCTGACTGTGGTTTGCGCTTATGCGCCAAACCGCAGCTCAGAGTACCCACCCTTTTTGGATTCACTCGAGGGAGTACTTGAGAGTGCTCCCCCGGGTGATTCCCTCGTGCTACTGGGGGACTTCAATGCTCATGTTGGCAACGACAGTGAAACCTGGAGAGGCGTGATTGGGAAGAATGGCCGCCCGGATCTGAATCCGAGTGGTGTTTTGTTATTGGACTTTTGTGCTCGTCACAGATTGTCAATAACAAACACCATGTTCAAACATAAGGGTGTCTATATGTGCACTTGGCACCAGGACACCCTAGGCCGCAGTTCCATGATCGACTTTGTAGTTGTGTCATCGGATTTGCGGCCTCATGTTTTGGACACTCGGGTGAAGAGAGGGGCGGAGCTTTCTACCGATCACCACCTGGTGGTGAGTTGGCTGCGATGGTGGGGGAGGATGCCGGACAGACCTGGCAGGCCCAAACGCATTGTGAGGGTTTGCTGGGAACGTCTGGCAGAGTCTCCTGTCAGAGAGAGTTTCAATTCCCACCTCCGGAAGAACTTTGAACATGTCACGAGGGAGGTACTGGACATTGAGTCCGAATGGACCATGTTCCGCGCCTCTATTGTCGAGGCGGCTGATTGGAGCTGTGGCCGCAAGGTAGTTGGTGCCTGTCGTGGCGGTAATCCTAGAACCCGTTGGTGGACACCGGCGGTGAGGGATGCCGTCAAGCTGAAGAAGGAGTCCTATCGGGTTCTTTTGGCTCATAGGACTCCTGAGGCAGCGGACAGGTACCGACAGGCCAAGCGGTGTGCGGCTTCAGCGGTCGCAGAGGCAAAAACTCGGACATGGGAGGAGTTCCGGGGAAGCCATGGAAAGCGACTTCCGGACGGCTTCGAAGCAATTCTGGACCACCATCCGCCGCCTCAGGAAGGGGAAGCAGTGCACTATCAACACCGTGTATGGCGAGGATGGTGTTCTGCTGACCTCGACTGCGGATGTTGTGGATCGGTGGAGGGAATACTTCGAAGACCTCCTCAATCCCACCAACACGTCTTCCTATGAGGAAGCAGTGCCTGGGGAGTCTGTGGTGGGCTCTCCTATTTCTGGGGCTGAGGTTGCTGAGGTAGTTAAAAAGCTCCTCGGTGGCAAGGCCCCAGGGGTAGATGAGATCCGCCCGGAGTTCCTTAAGGCTCTGGATGCTGTGGGGCTGTCTTGGTTGACAATACTCTGCAGCATCGCGTGGACATCGGGGACGGTACCTCTGGATTGGCAGACCGGGGTGGTGGTTCCTCTCTTTAAGAAGGGGAACCGGAGGGTGTGTTCTAACTATCGTGGGATCACACTCCTCAGCCTTCCCGGTAGGGTCTATTCGGGTGTACTGGAGAGGAGGCTACGCCGGATAGTCGAACCTCGGATTCAGGAGGAACAGTGTGGTTTTCGTCCTGGTCGTGGAACTGTGGACCAGCTCTATACTCTCGGCAGGGTCCTTGAGGGTGCATGGGAGTTTGCCCAACCAGTCTACATGTGTTTTGTGGACTTGGAGAAGGCATTCGACCGTGTCCCTCGGGAAGTCCTGTGGGGAGTGCTCAGGGAGTATGGGGTATCGGACTGTCTGATTGTGGCAGTCCGCTCCCTGTATGCTCAGTGCCAGAGCTTGGTCCGCATTGCCGGCAGTAAGTCGGACACGTTTCCAGTGAGGGTTGGACTCCGCCAAGGCTGCCCTTTGTCACCGATTCTGTTCATAACTTTTATGGACAGAATTTCTAGGCGCAGTCAAGGCGTTGAGGGGATCTGGTTTGGTGGCTGCAGGATTAGGTCTCTGCTTTTTGCAGATGATGTGGTCCTGATGGCTTCATCTGGCCAGGATCTTCAGCTCTCGCTGGATCGGTTCGCAGCCAAGTGTGAAGCGACTGGGATGAGAATCAGCACCTCCAAGTCCGAGTCCATGGTTCTCGCCCGGAAAAGGGTGGAGTGCCATCTCCGGGTTGGGGAGGAGATCTTGCCCCAATTGGAGGAGTTTAAGTACCTCGGAGTCTTGTTCACAAGTGAGGGAAGAGTGGATCGTGAGATTGACAGGCGGATCGGTGCGGCGTCTTCAGTAATGCGGACGCTGTATCGATCCGTTGTGGTGAAGAAGGAGCTGAGCCGGAAGGCAAAGCTCTCAATTTACCGGTCGATCTACGTTCCCATCCTCACCTATGGTCATGAGCTTTGGGTTATGACCGAAAGGACAAGATCACGGGTACAAGCGGCCGAAATGAGTTTCCTCCGCCGGGTGGCGGGGCTCTCCCTTAGAGATAGGGTGAGAAGCTCTGCCATCCGGGGGGAGCTCAAAGTAAAGCCGCTGCTCCTCCACATCGAGAGGAGCCAGATGAGGTGGTTCAGGCATCTGGTCAGGATGCCACCCGAGCGCCTCCCTAGGGAGGTGTTTAGGGCACGTCCGACCGGTAGGAGGCCGCGGGGAAGACCCAGGACACGTTGGGAAGACTATGTCTCCCGGCTGGCCTGGGAACGTCTCGGGGTCCCAAAGGAAGAGCTGGACGAAGTGGCTGGGGAGAGGGAAGTCTGGGCTTCCCTGCTTAGGCTGCTGCCCCCGCGACCCGACCTCGGATAAGCGGAAGAAGATGGATGGATGGATGGATGGAGTGGGATTTCTAACAATCAGGAATGTTTGTGTCATGGTTGTTCTCCTACAGAAAATACATTTAAAAAAATATATATATATTTTTAAATCTTTTTCCATTTTCACACATCTCTGCTTCCCAAATCTTACTTGTGGGAAAACGTGCACTCCTATGCAATGTGCTGATAAAGCGACGTGTTTTTGTTTTTGTTTTTTCCCCCCCATGAAACTAAGTGCAAAAAAATAAAATAAAAAAATAGTGAGAGGCTGCAGCAGCGCTTTGATTTTTTTCTTCCATTTTTCAGAGAGCAGTAAGTGCCACAGGTGGGCAGCGTGTCGTGAAATCCCGCCGCTGCAATCATCCCTGCGCGCGTCCTGTATAGTGGTGGTTTTAAAAGGCTCGTGCACGCGCACTGTGCGCTCCAGACTGCGAGGGTCGGTGAGAAGTTGGCTTCGGGATTTCGTGTCGCGGACTAAACGGGGAAATGAACTCGTCAGCCGGCGCGGGGAACTACCGTCGGGCATCCACCAAGGCGGACAAGGTAGTTGCCATTCGTCTTCTTCGTCTGCTGTGCAAGGAGACATTTATGCGCTTACGTGTTGATACTGACCGTGTGCATGCTTGCTTTGTGACATTTGTCTTAAAGGTGCTTGCTTTGCCGATTTTTGACCCTTTCACTTTCACTTTCACTTAAGCTCTACAGCAGTTGCATTAAGACAACAATGCATCCAGGACCTAACACTGGTTATAGTAGATGCCAGCATATATATATATATATATATATATATATATATATATATATATATATATATATATATATATATATATATATATATATATATATATATATATATATATATATATATATACATATATATATATATATATATATATATATATATATATATATATACATATATATATATATATATATATATATATATATATATACATGTATTAGGGTTGTCCCGATACTAATATTTTAGTACTGGTACCAAAATGTATTTCGATACTTTTCGATACTTTTCTAAATAACGGGGACCACAAAAAATGGCATTTCTGGCTTTATTTTAACCAAAAATCTTTCAGTACATTAAACATATGTTTCTTATTGCAATTTTGTCCTTAAATAAAATAGTGAACATACTAGACAACTTGTCTTTTATTAGTAAGTAAGCAAACAAAGACTCCTAATTAGTCCGCTGACGGATGCAGTAACATATTGTGTCATTTATCATTTCTATTATTTTGTCAAAATTATAAAGGACAAGCTGTAGAAATGGATTATTAATCTACTTGTTCATTTACTGTTAATGTCTGCTTATTTTCGGTTTCAACATGTTGTATCTACACTTCTGTTAAAATGTAATAATAACTTATTCTTCTGTTGTTTGGTACTTTACATTAGTTTTGGATGATACCACACATTTGGGTATCGATCTGATACCAAGTCGTTACAGGATCATACATTGGTCATATTCAAAGTCCTCATGTGTCCAGGGACGTATTTCCTGAGTTTTTAAACATAATATACATTTTCTTAAAAAGGAAAAAAAAATGTTGTGACGATAAAAAATATCATTGTAATCATAGTAGTATCGACTGGATACGCTATTGTACTTGGTATCATTACAGTGGATGTCAGGTGTAGATCCACCCATGGCATTTGTTTACATTCAGGCGTGCTAGCTTTTGTTAGCGGTGACGCCGGTGAGCTATTGGTTCCTCCTACGGTGTGTAGTGAAGCATTTAGCTATTCCTCGTCCTGCAGGGATGATACTTGTAAGAAACTAATTTTATTTGTCGCCATGGAGGCGAGGATTAGTGATTTAGAAGTAGCTAAAACACTGCTGACTGCGGATGGATGTTGGCTGCTAGCTAGCTAGCTAGCCATGTCTTAAAGCACCTCTTCTGAGGGCGTTTCAGTGTTATATCTTCACCTTTTTCGTTAGTTTTTAAGCTAAAATGCGTCCATTCTCCCTTTTCTGTCTACACACTGTGTCTGCTTGTAAGTACTCGGTAATTGTGCACTGCCGAACATGCTCCTCTGCTCGTAAAACCAGCAATGTCACGACGTGATGATGTGCCGTCATGCCCAGAACCGGTACTTTTCAAACAGAGTATAGTCCGGTTTTTGATTCATTAGTACGGCGATACTATACTAGTACCGGTATACCGTACAACCCTAAAATGCATGTATATACATATACACTATATTGCCAAAAATATTTGGCCACCCATCCAAATGATCAGAATTAGGTGTCTTAATCACTTGGCCTGGCCACAGGTGTATAAAATCAAGCACTTAGGCATGGAGACTGTTTCTACAAACATTTGTGAAAGAATGGGCCGCTCTCAGGAGCTTCCAGCTGATTTCCAGCGTGGAACTGTCATAGGATGCCACCTGTGTATCAAATCCAGTCGTGAAGTTTCCTCGCTCCTAAATATTCCAAAGTCACCTGCCGGCTTTATTATAGGAAAATGGAAGAGTTTGGGAACAACAGCAACTCAGCCACGAAGTGGTAGGTCACGTAAACTGACAGAGAGGGGTCAGCGGATACAACATGACTGTGCACCAGTGCACAAAGCAAGGTCCATAAAGACATGGATGACAGAGTCTGGTGTGGATGAACTTGACTGGCTTGCACAGAGTCCTGACCTGAACCCAATAGAACACCTTTGGGATGAATTAGAACGGAGACTGAGAGCCAGGCCTTCTCCACCAACATCAGTGTGTGAACTCACCAATGCGCTTTTGGAAGAATGGTGGAAAATTCCTATAAACACACTCCGCAACCTTGTGGACAGCCTTCGCAGAAGAGTTAAAGCTGTAAGAGCTGCAAAAGGTGGACCGACATCATATTGAACCCTACGGGTTAGGAATGGGATGGCACTTCAAGTTCATATGTGAGTCAAGGCAGGTGGCCAAATACTTTTGGCAATATAGTGTATATAGCAAACATGTATTACATATGGGTATTGAATCAAAATAGTAGCTATTGCCTTTTTTGATACTTAAGTCCAGTGGCTTGCAACTGTGCAGAACATGACAAATAAGGTAAGAAAGTTAGCATGCACATGTTGATTTGCAATGTGTATGAATGTATTAGAGGACCACGCACTTATGCATTCATGTTCACAAAAACAGAATGGCTACCAAAGTAATTATTAAGGATGTGCCGATCGCTCGGCCACCAATCAGTATTGGTCGATTTTCCTGAAAAAGTATGTGATGGCTTTTGCAGAATACTTCCTTTTAATGCCGATCACACATGCCAATTCCCTCTGACTGACTCTGTTATCATTTTTAGTCCCTCGGCTAACAGGCGCTATAAGCAGCTAGTTATGTGTCTCCATACACAATGTGGAGCCGCTTCCCTCATAATAATCACCTTCATTATGGCAAATAATCGGAATCCCTAAACCTGATCATGATGATAATCCCTTGTAATTGTTATTTCTTGATTTATTTTGATGTCATATTCTAATAATTTACCTGGAGAAAATTTATCACAAGCTGTTACAATATTATAATCATTTTCATTTATTTATGATTTATGTGTTTCAGTGTGTTATCTTCCAATTTGAAAGATTGTTTGAGGAATATTTGGATGTGTTCTAATACGTTTGTTAGGCCTGTATATCGCATTTGTTTTGAGCATGGTCGCCACATCCTTTAATTGAGGTGAGGCCAAAAGTCAAAGCAAACTTTGTATCGTGGTTAAGATAAACATTTACTGACACTAACCCTGCGCCCCCATTTCACGAAAAGATGCATGATGTTTCCTGGACTATGTGTAAGTGTGCATTGATTTTAAGGATAATACACGTGTCATTGTACATTTAATGTATCGCTGTGTTACAGTGCATCTGGAAAGTATTCACAGCATGTTTTCAACCTTTTGTTATGTTACAGCCTTATTCCAGGATGGAATACATTCTTTTTTCATGTACGTGAATTTTTTTTTCATGTATATTAAAAATGTAAAAAACTAAGAAATCACATGTACATAAGTATTCACAGCCTTTGGCATGAAACTGAAAAGTGAGGTCAGGTGCATCTTGTTTCAACTGATCATCCTTGAGATGTTCATACAGCTTAGTTGGATTGATTGATTGAGACTTTTATTAGTAGATTGCACAGTACAGTACATATTCCGTACAATTAACCACTAAATGGTAACACCCGAATACGTTTTTCAACTTGTTTAAGTCGGGGTCCACGTTAATCTTTGGTGAATTCGGTTGGTTGGACATGATTTGGAAAGGCACACACCTGTCTTTTTATAGGGTCCCACCCGTTTCAGTGGCAGGAACTGGGAGACTAGTCAGGATAGAGTGAAAGATGAATGCAGCATTGCACAGAGACATCCTGGATGAAAACCTGCTCCAGAGCACTCTTGAACTGTCTGTGTATATATAAGCGATCGGGTCACAAGGGCCCTAGTCAGGGAGATGACCAAGAACCCGATGGTCACTCTGTCAGAACTACAGCATTCCTCTGCGGAGAGCGAAGATCCTTTCAGAAGTACAGCCATCTCTGCAGCAATCCGCCAGTCAGGCCTGTATCGTATAGATGCCAGACAGTAAGCCGTTTCTTAGTAAAAGGTTGGCCAAAATGCACCTGAAAGACTCTCAGACAATGAGCAATAAAATTCTCTGGTCTGATGAGACAAATATTGAACTCTTTGGCGTGAATGCCAGGCATCATGTTTGGAGGAAACCAGGCACCGCTCATCACCAGGCCAATACCATTCCTACAGTGAAGCATGGTAGTGGCAGCATCATGCTGTGGGGATGGTTTTTTTTAGCATCAGGAACTGGGAGATTAGTCAAGATAGAGGGAAAGATGAATGCAGCAATGTACAGAGACATCCTGGATGAAAACCTGCTCCAGAGCGCTCTTGAACTCAAACTGGGGCGACGGTTCATCTTTGAGCAGGACAGCAAACCTAAACACACAGTCAAGATATTAAAGGAATGACTTCACGACAATTCTGTAAATGTCCTTGAGTGGCCCAGCCAGAGCCCAGACTTGAATCCGATTTAAACATCTCTAGAGAGATCCGACGCTTCCCATCCAACCTGATGGAGCTTAAAAGGTGCTGTATACTATTAAAAAAAGATTTTAGGCTGTAATGGCTGCCAAAGGTGCATCATTAAAGTATTGAGCAAAGGCTGTGAATACTTATGCGCATATGATTTCTTAGTTTTTTTTTTGACATTTTTAATACATTTGCAAAAGTTTCTAAGAAATTGTTTCACATTGTCATTTTGGGGTATTGTGTGTAGAATTTTGAGGACAAAAAAGAATTGATTCCATTTTGGAATAAGGCTTTAAAATAACAAAATGTCCAGAAAATGAAGCACTGGGATTAATTTCCAGGTGCACTGTATAGGCCAGTCATCTGTGGTTGCTTTACCTGGCTTGGATAAAATCCATATGCACGGCGGTGTGTTATGTGGAAAGGCATTTTTTGGGGTTTTTTTCACCATTTTTTTAACACTGCCGTACAAGAATTGTGGATTTTTGAAAATACCTGTCTTCGTGGGGGGGCACCCTTAGTGTAACCTGTATTTCTGTTGATCAAGTATGCGTTGCATTAACGTGTGTGTGCGTACATAAGCCGCACATATCTTGTGACTGGGCCGGCACGTTGTTAGAATGGATGAAAAGCGGACGTGACGACAGATCGTAGAGGACATTAAAGGCAGTGCCTTTAAGGCACGCCCCCAAGACTGTGGTCCGGGTGGACTACGAGATATAATGACTGATGAACACCTTTGTTCGATAATGAAGGTTGCCTCAGCTCAAAGCCTGAGGCTCGACATTAATGAACTAGCATCCAAGAAAAGATGGCAGGTATCTGATTAGATCAGTGTGTTGCAAACTGAGCAGTTTTAAGTCCTGAATGGTTGGTTTATTCATTGTTATTTTATTTTCAAATTTATTAGCCTGTGGAAAAAGTTAATGTTGATATTTACCTCAGAAGGCTGCAAATAGAAAAGAGGCATTCAATTTTTATTTAAATTGTATTTGATATGCCATTGATATTTTTTAATTATTATTATTATTATTTGAAACTCGATTTTGCATGTCACTATAAAGTTATAAAAGCCTTGCTTGTTCAATATTCAATGCAAAACTTGTTTGGGTCCCTATTAAAAGGTTAATTTGTTCAACCTTGGCCGGCGGCTTTGTTCAGTTTTAAATTTTGGCCCACTTTGTATTTGAGTTTGACACCCCTGCTGTAGAAGGTGAGCCACAAAATGGTGCTTCCTGAAGAGATGCTCAGAAAGCGACTTGAAGATGATCTGTAAAACATAATCTATGCAACATTTTGACCAAAGAACCACCATTACATGTTATGTAGAACACGAGGAAGTGTTTTACATTTAGAAAAAAAAACATTAAATGACCCCTTTAATGCGCCTTATAATCCGGTGCGCTTTTTGTATGAAAATAGACCTGACTAGACCTGTTCATCGGCAGTGCAAAAAATTGTCCGAAAAATATAGTAAATTACTTAAAAAAATATTTGGCTTTACGTAAGACTCTTGAATGCATTAAAATAATCCCCTCAATTCCCCCCAAAAATGGATCAACTCGCTGGAATATAAAGACAATACAACATACATCCATAAACGTGGATGCAAATGCAAAAGTGCAATATATTTATCTGTACAGTAATCTATTTATTTGTATCTGCACCTTATTGCTCTTCTATCCTGCACTACCATGAGCTAATGCAACGAAATTCCGTTCTTATCTGTACTGCAAAGTTCAATTTTGAATGACAATAAAAGGAAGTCTAAGTCTAAATGTGGACATAATATTTGGGTTTATCTAGCGCTACGATCCCCGAGCAAGGAGACATCATGATTACGCCTTTTCTGTGGGACGTCGCCTTGAAACTAAGGGAGTCCAATGTTTTTTTTAACCAATCAGACTCCATGCTGGTTGATGCATCACAGTGGAGCGTAGCATTTTATGCAAATTTGCTCCCAAGTGGTAGAGAACCGTATAGGACAGGGGTAGGGAACCTATGGCTCGAGAGCCAGATGTGGCTCTTTTGATGACTGCATCTGGCTCTCAGATCAATCTTAGCTGACATTGCTTAACATGATAAGTAATGAATAATTCCGCTGGTAATCACAGTGTTAAAAATAAGGTTCAAAATATAAAACATTCTCATGCATTTTGATCCATTCATCCGTTTTCTACCGCACCTGTTCAAGATGTCATGACTTGGTCCTGGGTGTTTGCTTTTCCGGGATGCAACGGAAAGTTGGCTCGGGCGAGACGGGAATGTAAGTACATTTTTATTTAAACACTATAACTACAAAAAAAGGAAGTAAACAAAAGGCGCGCACAATGGCGGAGAACAAACTATGAAACCAAAAAGACTATAAACATGGAACAAAAACTTACTTTGGCATGGGACATGAAGCAGGATCTAAGAGGATGAAGAGTGTGTAGAGCGTAATTGTGGGATGTCACCAGAAAGACAAACTGAAAACAATGAACTTAAATACTACAGACATGATTAACGAAAACAGGTGCGTGACTCAAAACGTGAAACAGGTGCGTGACGTGACAGGTGAAAACTAATGGGTTGCTATGGTGACAAACAAGAGTGCACAATGAGTCCAAACGTGGAACAGGTGAAACTAATGGGTAATTATGGAAACAAGACAAGGGAGTGAAAAGCCAGAAACTAAAGAGTCCAATAACTAAACAAAACATGACTAAAACAAAACATGATTACACAGACATGACACAAGAAGTCGCAACGGTAAGAAGTATTTTATTTATCATTGGTTAGCTTCAGAATAACAATGTTATTAAAAAGAATAAAAGACTTATTATACTGTAAGAATGTTGGTCTTACTTAAAAATGCGCACATTTAGTTGTATTCAGTGTTAAAAAAATATTATATGGCTCTCACGGAAATACATTTTAAAATATTTGGCTTTCATGGCTCTCTCAGCCAAAAAGGTTCCCGACCCCTGGTATAGGAGATGACATTATCTGATTGAGTGCTTGTAGTGCACAATATTAATTTACTACTTTATCTTGACTCTCTTTAATAGAAAAAAAGAAACAAACTTTTTTTTGCAGCCAGTGACAGTGTCTTGGTTGCTCCTGCTTCCCAAATGAGCGTTACATTTCCGTTTTGATTGCGTCCCAATCTGTTTTGAACGAGGAGCAAATTGGAAAAAAAAAGTGTACTGAACGTTTTAGTGGGCAGAAATGGCAGTGCAAGACAACTACAGCAGGAAGGGGATGCATACGTTTTACCTGACACATGAAACTTGACAAATGGGGTGGTTGCACTATCCACTTCAGCCGCCAGATACCGGCAGAGTGTTGGCGATCTTAAAATGTGTTTTGTGGCAATTCCAACTCTGACCACAGCGTCAGTTGCTGTGTAAAGTGGCACTTTCCATCATTTTCAGCAGACTGCATTGCAAAATGATTAACCCCCCCACCTTCCCAGAAACAATCCCTTCGCTACTGTAGATACACAAACAAAAATGACATCAGCCATGAGATGAAATATGATTGGATGTGTGACATAAACATGCTTATCTAAGCACTTATAGGTGGTCAGGTCAACAAGTTTTTCTATGGCTACCCTTACTGTAGGGAATGAAAAAATAGGGTGGCAAACGCAGCATTTTAAGAAAAATAAAGAAAACTTTCAAATAGGGTTGCGCGATGTAGACCATATACAATATAACTGTTATCAATTTGCCCGACGATAGAGCTTTTAATACTATCATCATATCGTGCTTAAGCAGGTTGATGACATGTTCTCGCTGTGTGCCGCAAATTTGACAGCAACAAACGAACAAACGCTTCCTGTAGCATGCTAGCTAGCGCCGAATGTCTCTCCACAGTGCAACGCCACTTCTAAGTCAGAATTCCTGGGGCAAATACACTAAGTAAACTAAGTTCCTTACAAAACCCAAAACCAGTGAAGTTGGCACGTTGTGTGAATGGTAAATAAAAACAGAATACAATGATTTGCAAATCCTTTTCAACTTATATTCAATTGAGTAGACAAGACAAGATATTTAATGTTCGAACTGAGAAACTTTTTTTTTTGTGCAAATAATCATTAACTTAGAATTTAATGGCAGCAACACACTGCAAAAAAGTTGGCACAGGGGCATTTTTACCACTGTGTTACATGGCTTTTCCTTTTAACAACACTCAGTAAACGTTTGGGAACTGAGGAGACCAATTTTTGAAGCTTTTGAGGTGGATTTCTTTCCCATTCTTGTTTGATGTACAGCTTAAGTTGTTCAACAGTCCGGGGGTCTCCATTGTGGTATTTTACGCTTCATAATGCGCCACACATTTTCAATGGGAGACAGGTCTGGACGACAGGCAGGCCAGTCTAGTACACGCACTCTTTTACTAAGAAGCCACGCTGTTGTAACACGTGCAGAATGTGGCTTGGCATTGTCTTGCTGAAATAAGCAGGGGCGTCCATGAAAAATACGTTGCTTGGATGGCAACATATGTTGCTCCAAAACCTGTATTTACCTTTCTGCGTTAATAGTGCCTTCACAGATGTGTAAGTTACCCATGCCTTGAGCACTAATACACCCCCATCCCATCACAGATGCTGGCTTTTGAACTTTGCGCCTATAACAATCCGGATGGTTAATTTCCTCTTTGGTCCGGAGGACACGACGTCCACAGTTTCCAAAAACAACTTATAATGTGGACTCGTCAGACCACAGAACACATTTCCACTTTGCATCAGTCTATCTTAGATGAGCTCGGGCCCAGCGAAGCCAGCGGCGTTTCTGGGTTTTGTTGATAAATGGTTTTTGCTTTGCATAGTAGAGTTTTAACTTGCACTTACAGATGTAACGACCAACTGCAGTTATTGACAGTGGTTTTCTGAAGTGTTCCTGAGTCCATGTGGTGATATCCTTTACACACTGATGTCGGTTTTTGATGCAGTACCACCTGAGGGATTGAATGTCACGGGCACTCAATATTGGTTTTTGGCCTTGCCGCTTACGTGCAGTGATTTCTCCAGATTCTCTGAACCTTTTGATGATATTACGTGAAATCTCTAAATTCCTTGCAATAGATTGTTAAGAAATGTTGTTCTTAAACTGTTCGACAATTTGCTCACGCATTTGTTCACAAAGTGGTGACCCTCGCCCCATCCTTGTTTATGAATGACTGAGCATTCCATGGAAGCTGCTTGTATACAAAATCATGGCACCCACCTGTTCCCAATTAGCCTGTCCACCAGTGGGATATTCTAAATAAGTGTTTGATGAGCATTCCTCAACTTTCTCAGTCTTTTTTGCCACTCGTGCCAGCTTTTTTGAAATGTGAGCTCATATTTGCGAAAAAATAACAATTTTTACCAGTTCCAACGTTAAATATCTTGTCTTTGCAGTCTATTCAATTGAATATAGGTTGAAAAGGATTTGCGAATCATTGTATTCTGTTTTTATTTACCATTTACACAACGTGCCAACTTCACTGGTTTTGGGTTTTGTACATACTTGATAGAGATTTTAGGGCATATTTAGCCTATCCCTACTTTCAAACCTGCTCAGCCAACTTCAGTGATGTTGTTGATCTTTAGTTCTTATAGTGATTGAGTAAATAGAGTCTGGTGTCAGCAGAAAACTGCTCCAGAATATCAATATTTCAGGTAGTATAAGGAGGCCCCAGCCATATATTCTCGACACTTTAAGTACAGTATAAAGTCATATTCCTGCCAGTCTGCATCTGCTCGATTGTGTCCTCCCTCTTTTGAGTGTATAACTGAATGGATTTCTTTCCCACTCATGTAAAAAATATGAGCTGTATTCATTCTTTTCATGTCATCATGCCCCAGCAATAACATTCCCCCAATGACATTTTTTCCAAGAAGGACTAACTTGAAAGATCTGCAGTTAACTTGAATTACACAGACAGACACATCATTTCTTGGGTTCAATAAAAATGGCGTCAATGCATGAATCATCTTTCTTTGTGGCAGGAAGGGAGTGTGACTGTTAAATCATCACAAGTCTGCCCGCCTCTTGAGGCCACGTCAGCTCGGGGCCCGGTAAAATGTAGGATATCTGTTATTTTGGAATTTCAACACATCCCACTTGTCACTATTATCTACTATTATTATAAGGACAGATGTTTGCTGTGTCACATGATGTTTAATTGACAAAAATGACACATGGACATATTTTAGATTCCTTCATGTGCAACGGAGTTAAAAATTGACTTTATTAATACAAACCCCGTTTCCATATGAGTTGGGAATTTGGGTTAGATGTAAATATAAACGGAATACAATGATTTGCAAATCATTTTCAACCCATATTCAGTTGAATATGCTACAAAGACAACATATTTGATGTTCAGACTGATAAACATTTTTTGTTGTTGCAAATAATCATTAACTTTAGAATTTGATGCCAGCAACACGTGACAAAGAAGTTGGGAAAGGTGGCAATAAATACTGATAAAGTTGAGGAATGCTCATCAAACACTTATTTGGAACATCCCACAGGTGAATTGGCAAATTGGGAACAGGTGGGTGCCATGATTGGGTATAAAAGTAGATTCCATGGAATGCTCAGTCATTCACAAACAAGGATGGGGCGAGGGTCACCACTTTGTCAACAAATACGTGAGCAAATTGTTGAACAGTTTAAGAAAAACCTTTCTCAACCAGCTATTGCAAGGAATTTAGGGATTTCACCATCTCCGGTCCATAATATCATCAAAGGGTTCAGAGAATCTGGAGAAATCACTGCACGTAAGCGGCTAAGCCCATGACCTTCGATCCCTCAGGCTGTACTGCACCAACAAGCGACATCAGTGTGTAAAGGATATCACCACATGGGCTCAGGAACACTTCAGAAACCCACTGTCAGTAACAACAGTTGGTCGCTACATCTGTACGTGCAAGTTAAAACTCTCCTATGCAAGGCGAAAACCGTTTATCAACAACACCCAGAAACGCCGTCGGCTTCGCTGGGTCTGAGCTCATCTAAGATGGACTAATACAAAGTGGAAAAGTGTTCTGTGGTCTGACGAGCCCACATTTCAAATTGTTTTTGGAAACTGTAGACGTCGTGTCCTCCGGACCAAAGAGGAAAAGAACCATCCGGATTGTTATAGGCACAAAGTGTAAAATCCAGCATCTGTGATGGTATGGGGGTGTATTAGTGCCCAAGACATGGGTAACTTACACATCTGTGAAGGTGCCATTAATGCTGAAAGGTACATACAGGTTTTAGAGCAACATATGTTGCCATCCAAGCAACGTTACCATGGACGCCCCTGCTTATTTCAGCAAGACAATGCCAAGCCACGCGTTACATCAACGTGGCTTCATAGTAAAAGAGTGCGGGTACTAGACTGGCCTGCTTGTAGTCCAGACCTGTCTCCCATTGAAAATGTGTGGTGCTTTATGAAGCCTAAAATACCACAACGGAGACCCCCGGACTGTTGAACAACTTAAGCTGTACATCAAGCAAGAATGGGAAAGAATTCCACCTGAGAAGCTTAAAAATGTGTCTTTTCAGTTCCCAAACGTTTACTGAGTGTTGTTAAAAGGAAAGGCCATGTAACACAGTGGTGAACATGCCCTTTCCCAACTACTTTGGCACGTGTTGCAGCCATGAAATTCTAAGTTAATTATTATTTGCAAAAAAAAATAAAATTTATGAGTTTGAAAATCAAATATCTTGTCTTTGTAGTGCATTCAATTGAATATGGGTTGAAAAGGATTTGCAAATCATTGTATTCCGTTTATATTTACATCTAACGCAATTTCCCAAATCATATGGAAACGGGGTTTGTATTTCTGAATGTTTTTATTTTGTTATTTAAGTATTGTGTTTGTGTGAATTTTATCTCAAAGCGTTCACATCTTTTGTTGATTAACCGTATTTTTCAGACTATAATGCTCACTTCCTTTCATTTTCTCAAAAATCGACAGTGCGTCTTATAACCCGATGCGCCTAATGTATGGAACAATTCTGGTTGTGCTTACCAACCTTGAAGCAATTTTAATTGGTACATGGTGTAATGACAAGTGACACCAGTAGATGGCAGTCACACATAAGAGATACGTGTAGACTGCAATATGATGGCAGTAAACAACACCAAAACTTTAAATGTTCCATTGAGAATATAGAACATTACACACGGCGCTCAAAAATCTGTCAGAATGTTTTTAGTATAACTTTGGTAAGCTGTGAAGCCGCACCGCTTGACGGATTGTCGGCGCATTAAACATACAAGTATTATTATGGTGTGTGTATAAGGGCCGCAAAATGGCACCTATTAGCAGACATATTACCTGTCGTTTTGTTTCGCAATATTATGCAAAACTAACCTTTCTTACCTTCTGGTACCTGCTGATATGTATTTGGGATCTGCATAAGTCCTGATATGTGCGCGCGTCCGCAATTGTAGTCCGTGCCGACACCGTAGTCATAAGCTTCTTATTTTTCTCTACCTTCTTATGGGACATTCATCTTCTGCTGTTGCCATTTCTAATACAAAAAAGTGAAAAGTTCTTACTTATATCTGTCAGTAGACTAGCTATCAAAGCGCTAAAAACTGTAGTGGGTTTACATTATTCACCCACGGAACTTTAGTTATTCGAGGGTTCCGGTCGGACGGTTTTTCACGGGACACATTTCCGGCGTTGTTGTTGCATTATTGAATAGACCCGCTCACCGGCAGTGTGCCTTTTAATCCGGAAAATACTTTACTGTTATTTTTATTTAAACTCCTACCTGTCATTGCGTAACCTGTCAGTCTTCCGTAGTTTCCTGTAGCTCCTCCCTTTCCGGCTTGCGATGTTCAGGTGAGTGTTGTCCAAATTGCAGTCCTGCTGTGTCGTTTTCTAACAAAAACGAACGGTTAATGTTTGTCATCATTGCCCTATATTGCTAACTGTTATGTATCATTAAGATAGCAAGTGTTTTTTGTGTTGTTTTAACCGCTACTTTGAGCGCTACGAGCGTATTTCGAGTGGCAAGTGTTGGCGCGATTTGTTTGAATCGGCCATTTTTTTGGGTCACGTGGCCACACTGCGTAGTCCTGTTGGTAAAATGTATGTTTTATATGTGTAGGAAGCAGAGTGGCACAAAGACTCATGGCGAAGGAGTTTGTGATTTTTACTTCATTTTCAGGTATGTTTACTACTGTAAATGTGCATTTTGTCTTGCTTTTATTTAACTCCTTCCCCACGCAGTTCTTTATTATGGCCGCTAGTCGGCAGTGTTTTCTTTTTGCATCTTCTGAGTCAATGCTGTATAATGATAAAATCGCATAAAAATGTTAAAACTAACTTTGCTACTTGCAATACTGAGGAAGCAGAGTAGTACAAAGAGTCACAGAGAAGGAGTTTATGAGGTGTTTACTTTATTTTCAGAATGCAACCTCCTGTAAAGAAGTCCATTGTGTGATGGCTGTCTGCAAACCCATCACAAGTACAGACACATTCATTATGTTAGTTTGCCCTCTGCTGGAGGCTTAAAATACAAAGTGATTAGTCAGAATGTTCTTTGGCTACCCAAATGCTGCACGCAGGTGTCCTTAATTCAGCAAGGTTTTCGTTTACAGTTTTGTAGCAGTGTTTACCAGAGCCTCTCGTCCTTTTAGACCGACAAAAACTTGTCATCCGGGGGCCTGAACGTGTGCAAGTCTGTTGGCTGTTGAGCTATTTTACAGGATTTGTTGCAATCATAAGCTGCTGCTGCTGCCTCTGCTTGATGTGTTGCTGTGGAAATGTTGTTCACATTGAAATGTTCCCCAAGTGGATACATTCCCCCCCATCATGTAAATGTGCACTTGGTGGAAACTAGGCTGTGGATGTGTGCGTTTACTGATATTCTGTGCCGTTACATTACCAGAGATTAAAGCCACCACTGAGATAAATACAATTATTATTCACATTATATTCTAGACCACAGGTGTCAAACTCAAGGCCCGGGGGCCAAATACTTATTTTTATTTGGCCCACGAAAGCCTGGAAATAATATGTATCAAAGTACTGTAGCTTTTCTTACTAAATGTACCGTATTTTCTGAATTATTAGGCGCACTGCCGATGAATGGTCTATTTTTGAGATGTTTTCATACATAAGGCGCACTGGATTATAAGGCGCATTAAAGGGGTCATATATATTCATTTTTTTCTAAATTGAAAACACTTCCTCGTGGTCTACATAACATGTAATGGCGGTTCTTTGGTGAAAATATTGCATAGATTATGTTTTACAAATCATCTTCAAGTCGCTTTCTGACAGTCGCTTCAGGATGCGCCGTTTTGTGGGCGGTCTTATTTACGTGGCTCACCTTCAACAGCGTCTTCTCCCCGTCATCTTTGTTGTAGCGGTGTAGTGTGCAAGGACGGGAGTTCAAGAAGTGTCAAAAGATGGATCTAACTGTTTTGATGACCTTCAGACTGTACTTAAATCAATAACGGAGCAGCATCTCCTCATCCGGAAACAACAACACCAGAAATGTGTCCCGTGAAAAACCTTCCGACGGGAAATCTCTAATAACTAAAGTTCCTTGGGTGAATAATGTAAACTCACTACACCGGTATGTTTTAGTACTTTCATGGCGAGTTTACTGACAGATATCAGCAAGAACTTTACACTGCTTTGTATTAGAAATGGCAACAGCGGAGGATGAATGTCCCATAACAAGAAGGTAGAGAAAAAGAATAAGCTTATCGACTACGGTGTCGGCACGGACTCCAAAGGTGGATGCGCGCAATTTTTCAGGATTTATGCAGATCCCAAACACAGATCAACATAAGTTAACCAGTAGTTATATTTTTTGTTTTGGAAAATGTAACTGTGAGCTAGTTGCAAACAGCCTCTTTAAGTATGAGGTTTTCAGCTGACCATTTTTCTTAGTTTGCCGTTCCAAAAATGCATGATTTAGTTTTTCCGGTCTCTGCAAATGTAGTGAAAGTGCAGGCTTCATTGTAGATTAAGAATGTGCGGCAGGCGGATAAACGACCAACTTCAGGCCGCAAATAGCCATCTTGTGTCTTTTGATTGTCGCTGATTTGGATGTCCGTATAGTTCAGGGGTGTCAAACTCAAATACAGAGTGGGCCAAAATTTAAAACTGAACAAAGCCGCGGGCCAAGGTTGAACAAATTAACCTTTAACGTACTCTACGAGCTATCGTCACGTCCGCTTTTCATCCATTCTAACATCGTTCAGACCCAGTCACAAGATATGTGCGGCTTTTGTACGCACACACACGAGCGAATGCAACGCATACTTCATCAACAGCGATACAGGTTACACTGAGGGTGCCAGTATAAAAAACTTTAACACTGTTAGACATATACGCCGCACTGTGAATTCACACCAAACAAGAATGACAAACACATTTCGGGAGAACATCCCCACCGTAACACAACATAAACACAACAGAACAAATACCCAGAATCCTTTGCAGCACTAACTCTTCCGGGACGCTACAAAATACACCCCCGCTACCACCAAACCTGCCCCCCACACACACACCTTGTAGCGTCCCGGAAGAGTTAGTGCTGCAAAGGGTTCTGGTTTGGTGTGGATTCACAGTGTGGCGCATATTTCTAACAGTGTTACAGTTTTTTATTCGCCTACCCTCAGTGTAACCTGTATCGCTGTTGATGAAGAATGCGTTGCATTCTAATGTGCGTGCGTGCAGAAGCCGCACATGTTATGAGACTGGGCCAGCACTCGTTGGGCTGGCTGGCTGGCTGGCTGGCATTTGGAAGACTCCCGAGAGGATCGGCGGGCCAGCTTTAGTGTTAATTTGATATTGCCTCAAGGGCCAAGTGAAATTACACGGCGGGCCAAATTTGGCCCGCGGGCCAGAGTTTGACACCCATGGTATAGTTCATGTCACCCTGCATAATTCTGGTGAGTTAGGTAGTAACCCGTGTTTGATGAGATCTTACACGTAACCTGGGTGGGGCCTGCATGGGAGAGTGTATCAGGGGTTGAATATTAAGGTGAAGTAGGATTGAACAGAAAAACTTTCACTGACAAAATTTGTATGCATTGAGGGGCGAAATGGGAGGAAAGTCTTTCAAATGCTTTCTGTATTCATCTCGCGAGCCGTGTGTTTTTCACCATCCAACCATTGAATGGCGCCCGCTTCAAATCTTTGTGTTGCTGCTCGCCACCGTCATTAGCGTGTGCAAAATGACTTTCAATTTCCTGATGTGCACTCACACAAACACACACACCCACACACACACACAATGCAAGCACACGTTGATAGCATCTGTTTATTTTATCCAACGGCCCGTACTTGTGATAATACAGTTGCTCACAATGGCACATTGTTCGATGAAATGAAATCTGGAGCGATACAGAGACAAAGCGAGGTGTGCCCAATAGCAAGGGACCACAGCACCACTCGATAGCAGTCATTTGTCAGCGCTAACTGCCACACTGAGGGCCAGGCTCTCAGAGGAGGTTTTGCTGTTGATGAGAAGCATGTTTCTTGCGGCTCCCGGCCACCCTTGAGCACCTTGAGCTCCTCATTGGGGATGCATGCGTCGTTGCCGAGTTCCCTCCTGGGATGTAGGCTTTGTCTGCTGCTACCTGTGACACATTACTGCCTGTGGATATTACAGATAAAGACACATCATATGTCGTTACTGCATTTGTTGCTCACTGCTTATCATTATTTTTATGACAAACAGCAGCACAGGACCATCTGGGGCTCTAATTGGAGTTGGGTTCCGGTCTGAGGAGCATACCAAGTGCAGCAGTGGAACTTTGGCCTCCTCGGGGAGAATGCTTAGGGCCTCAGTGCCATTTGGCCAAGGATGTGCAGTATGGTCTGAAGGGCAAGCTCGCAGCTGCAAGAAGGGCACGTTAAGCTTTCAAACTGTCACGGAGCAGAAAGTTAAGTTGTAGAGTGGAACTACTAGGGCATGGTTTCTTAACCATAGGAACGGGGCCCATTTTTGGACTGCAAACGCCCCCGAGAAGGCCACCAAAAAATATCTGTTTCTGTCTGTATGGGCCACAGCGGTACTCAGTTGTAGGGCTGTGAATCTTTTGGCACCACACGATTTGATTTAACTGTTCAATTCAGAATCGTTTCTCGATTCAAAACGATACTCAATTCAAAATCAAGACTTATTTTGATAACACTGGGTGCCAGTTTTATGATTACCTACATTCCTTCATAAAATAGATAAACAGCTCTGATAAATTTATATATTACTTAAAAGAAAACTGGTTATGTTTGATAACATTTTTACTAAAGTGGCTGGACAGGACAGAATTAGGAAAAAAATTAAAAAATTGTTGATTTTTTAAAATCGATTATGGATTGTTACACAAGAGTCACGATTCATTCGAAAATCGATTTGTTTTGACACTCTAAGTCAGTTGTAATACACTTTTCCACCAATTGGGGCAGTAATGACCATATCAAACAAACAGAAGGTGTTTGGAGCTAATGTCATAGAGTTTTCTTCAGCGCAAAACATTATGACTAACGTGGTGAAGCTGTGTTTTCATTTGCACTTATCTATAGATGTTCTCATTCATCCAGGTCATTGTATTCTCAGGGCATTGAATCGATCGTAACTGGACTGTTTGATTTGTCTTAATAGACATTTAGCCTGTCATCCGAGTAGGCTTCATCAGTTCAGGTGCATAGATTTAAATTTGTTAGATCTACTCTAGTGGCTGATGCCAAAACCCCAAATATTTATACTCCAACATCTGGAGGGTGTGCCTTGGCAAGGATGGTTCCGCCCTGTCATAGTGAGAAAAACAACAGTAGAGAGGCCAAATTTCAGCCGTCTACCTCCACCTCGAGGAGAAAGAGCACTCCTTGGTGAACAAAAATTTACAGGTTCTCAGGTTGAAAAACCATTCATGAACAGAGGAGGGGGTCTGCGACACCACCTATCTCCCACATACAACACTGTCCTTTCAACCATTCCTAAAAGACTCTGCAATTTAACCTCCAACAAAAATAACAGAAACATTCTGGTCACAGATGCTTCTTTGACTGAATGGAATGCTAACGTGGGTGATTCCGAATATTTTAGGCTGATAGTGGCCGATCCACAGCGATCGTTCTGCCAAACAATAATACCTCAATGCTAACGAGGGGAAATTCCACTTCAATGACAGTATGATTGCTCTTGTACATCTCAACAATTGTTGTCCTCACTACGATAGGGCGGAAGCATTCTTGCCCAGTTGCCCAGTGTTGGAGTATAAATATTTGGGGTTTTGGCACGAGTCGCTAGACTAGATTTATCCAATCTAATTCTAAGACTAGATCTGACCAATCTAAGTATGAGCATGAACTGATTAAGTGTACTTGGATGAGAGGCCAAATGTCTTCTCAGACAGACCAAACATTTGCACTTAAATTGTATAAACTGTTTATTTCAGAAACATATTATTATTATTATTGTTCATTTAGTTAATTTATTTTTTCTAGTACTGCGCAAATGCATGTAAATGTATTTTTCCTCAGTTTTTGTGAGTCTCTTCTTTTTCAGTATATTTGATCCGTCACGTCCCTATGTAGAAACATCCTCCGAGCACTATTGGTCAAATAATCTTGTGTGCAGACAAATAGTTAAAAAACAGCCAGCTGACTTTGGGGACGTGATGTCCTACCAGGAAGCAGCAAGCTGAAGAGACAGCCGAAATTAAGATTTATCCATTACTCTCTAAATACTATTTGTCTGCGCACAAGAACATTTTACTAACGTTTAAAAAAGACATAATGAACGCAATTAATTCATCCTCCCAACACACCTGCTATACACAGCAGGTATTAACAACTCGCCTCCCTCCCACGGAGGGAGGGAATATTAATATCAGTTATGGCTTTAGAAGTTCCACTGTATTATGAAATAGTTCAGTTCATTTTAAACCTTGGACTGACTGCCTTTAACGTTGAACAACAACATAGAAACGCTACAGAGATGGGTCCTGGCTGGTCCACCAATATTATACAGACCAAAATTAAGTGATTTGGGTTGACCGTGGCAATGACAGAAATGACATTGCCCTTAAAGGGGAACTGCACTTTTTTGGGAATATTTTCCTTCTCAATCATTATGAAAGTACATGACGACGGATAGATTAAAAAAAAAATGCATTCTACATATTACCGTTTTTTTCGGACTATAAGGCGCACTTAAAATCCTTTCGTTTTCTCAAAATTCGACACTGCGCCTTATAACACGGTGCGCCTTATGTACGGAATAATTATGGTTGTGCTTACCGACCTCGAAGCAATTTTATTTGGTATTCTGCGCCTTTTGTATGAAAAAAGACCTGAATAGACCCACTCATCGGCAGTGTGCTTTATAATCCGGTGCGCCCTATGGTCCAGAAAATACGATAAATAAATGCAATCAAAAGTCCGCTTACAATGGAGTCTATGGGAGCGGTTCAATTCTGCCTGTAGAGCCCCTAAAAACATCCAAACACCTCCATTAGAGTTTTATATACATTATGTAAGTATATATATGTAATGTAGTAACAGACACATTTATAATAACATTTGATATTTATGTATTTTGATCATTTTAAGCATACGCCAGGCATTAATTTAAAAAATGCATCACGTTTTTTTCTTTATCACTGATTTTTGCCCACTGCAGACTTTATGAGAGCCAACCAACATAACAAAACATCACTTACTGTACAAGGTTTGCTGTCATTAGGATGCTGACTACTGAGGTGTTCATATATTCCCATTTAGGTGAAAAATTACTCATGATCTTCACGAAGAAACGGGGGCGGGGGGAACAAGCGCTTTTCATGTCGTCCTCGCCAGATCCAGGTCCTATATGGCTGTCAAAGTGTCCCGACTTATATCTTCAGTCACCTACTTTTCAGGTGAGAGGCATGATTTATGATCTACAATAAACCTTCAGGGAGTAAGGAAGCGAGAAAGCAGCTGTGTGCAAACATCGGTACACAGGAAGTGATCATGGCGCCGCTACAGTTTGTCTTCGTTAGCGCTTACAATATTATTACTCATATCTGGTTTATATTCAAGTCACGCAATGTAAATGGAGTATTGTTGGTGCTGTTTGAATGGTTATCAGACTTTTATTTACATTTACTCACGAGTTAGAATGCATTAAAAAAAAAATCTGTCATGGTCAAAATTACCCCAAAAAAAGTGCAGTTCCCCTTTAATACAAGCCAGCCATCAAAATGATTTATTGTGAAAATGTTCCATATTGTTGCTTTAAGTGCTGCTACAAAATGCGGGCTCCTTCAGTGAGTCAAGTTTGCTAATAATGTTGTCGACACGTCAAGCTCTGAAACAAATGTTTGCTCACATTCTGCACAATCAGCAGCATGTGACAAATGGAGCAAATTAGAATATGCAGGAGCTGAGCGACGTCGTTGGGGAAAGTAAATAAGTAGTGAAATTCAAGCCTCATTGTGCATCGTTAATTTCCCATCAGCGTGATAAAACGCCGTGTCGTATCCTTGCGTGTGCTACATGGCCACAGTGACCTTTTGCACTAATTACTAGCGGTACGCTGTCAGCTAACAAAGCTCATCATCATGGGAGTATATGTCACGGTGGTAAATGTGACAAAAACGTATGCGGTAGACCAGCGTTACGGCGTTTGTCTAAAAGACCGTGGGGAAATGTCACGGCACAAAATCAGCTTGTTAACGCCAGCGACTGTAGCTTTAAGCACCATGTCTTGTTTAACTCAAAGGACTTTATTATGCCCTCTTCAGTTGCTGAAGCAATTACTCTTTGTGCCAGCACCTCATCTCCTGTGGTGCACATGCAAATATATGAACTTTATTTCACCTTTTTTCTATGATTTAGTTGGTGTGAGGCTGAACATGACACACCTTGACAAGCAGCGCTTATATGCAATGAAGACAGTCGGTCTTAAATTTTACAGCAACTTTCATAGTCTTGTTTTATCGGCGATGCGTATATTTTAAAAGTGCAGCTGTCGTTGCGGGGTTTTACGCAGATCAAACATGTAAAATATGAGCTGAAGCCCAGAAGCCATTAGGGATGAACTACAGCTTCTGCAGGCGGAGGAATGAAATAGGTTCATAAGTCACAGTTGCTCAGCGTCTTTTAAATATTATTATTTATGGAGTGGCCATCAAATACCAAAGTGATTACTGCTACAAGAAGAAACACATTCAACTTCATTGTGGTATTTGTTTCTGGCAAGCACAATATATATATATATATATATATATATATATATATATATATATATATATATATATATATATATATATACACATCGTGTTTTTCGGACTATACGGTGCACTTAAAATCCTTTCATTTTATCAAAAATCAGCAGTGCGCCTTATAACCCGGTGCGCCTAATGAACGCCATGATTCTGGTTATGCTTACTGACCTCGAAGCTATTTTATTTGGTACATGGTGTAATGATAAGTGTGACCAGTAGATGGCAGTCATACATAAGAGATACGTGTAGACTGCAATATGACGCCAGTAAACAACACCAAAACTTTAAATGTTTTATTGAGAATATAGAACATTACACACGGCGCTCAAAAATCTGTCAATGATTTTAGTACGACTTCCCAAAGCCGCACCGCTTGATGGATTGTCTGCGCATTAAACATACGGGTATTATTATGATGCATGTATAAGTATCGCAAAATGGCACCTATTAGCAAACATTGTCTGGCGTTTTGTTACCAACTTTTCTTACCTTCTGGCACCAGCTGATCTGTATTTGGGCTCTGCATAAGTACTGAACATTTGAGCGAGTCTGCCATTGTAGTCCGTGACGACACCATAGTCATATGTTTCTTCTTTAACTCTATATTCTTATGTGGCATTCATCTTCTGCTGTTGCCAATATAAAGTAGCGTAAAGATCTTACTTACATATATCTGTCAGTAGACTAGCTATCAAAGCGCTAAAAACTGTAGTGGGTTGACATAATTCACTCACAGAACTTTAGTTATTAGAGGGTTCCGGTCTGACGTTTTTTCACGGGACACATTTCCGGCGTTGATGTTGCACTAGTGAGCCACGGATGAGAAGATGCTGCTCCGTTATTGATTGAAGTAAAGTCTGAATGTCATTGAAACAGTTAGCTCCATATTTTGAAACTTCTTCCACTCCCGTCCTTGCATGCTGCACTGCTACAACAATGATGACGGGGAGAAGACGATGTTGAAGGTGAGCCACGTAAATAAGACCGCCCACAAAACGGCGCATACTGAAGCGACTGTCAGAAAGCGACTTGAAGATGATCTGTAAAACATAATCTATGCAACATTTTGACCAAAGAACCACCATCACATGTTATGTAGACCACAAGATAGTGTTTTAAATTTAGGAAAAAAATCATAATATGACCCCTTTAATGCGCCTTATAATATATATATATATATATATATATATATATATATATATATATATATTGAAGTCAAAGTAACTTATAGGTAACATTTTAAGGAAAAAACTGTCTCTTATTCATTCCATATTGTGCGCAACTGTGGGACTGCGTGCGTGTGCTGATCATGAGTGAACAGATGCTTTCAGATGTACCAAATTAATGGGAAATTTGCCACAACTTGATAAACATGTAAAAGTCAGATTTGCGGGGAAACTCCCCAATACGCTGTCATGTGGGCCCTCGTGTGCCAACACACCAACACACTTACACGCACACAAACGACCCTTTTTTGTGGGGTTCTTATCCTTTTTCTGGCTGTGAAATGCAGGAGACGCAGACATCAGCGTAGATCTGCGTAGCTTTATTTTCAACAACACCTGTGTAAACAACTTTCACAATGTACACCATAGTGTAAACAACTTTCACAATGTACACCATAGTGTACACATCATTCCATCATTCCCAGTCCTTCAACAATCGCTGTTTCTTAGGAATCAAAGTCGTAAAATATGACAGCAACAACGATTATTTTGCACACAAATAAAAGTGTAATATTAACAATATTATCAAACGATCGTAAACACGTCAGTATGTTAATGCATTAATTACAACAAGCTTTAGCTAACAGACTGAACAACACATTGCCACCCCCCATCGCTCCAAAATGAAGTAAAAGCGATGAAACATTGAATATTAAGATTATGTGAACCACTCCTATCTTGTTTACTTCCCTGAAGACCTCCTTAAAGGGGAACATTATCACCAGACCTATGTAAGCGTCAATATATACCTTGATGTTGCAGAAAAAAAGACCATATATTTTTTTAACCGATTTCCGAACTCTAAATGGGTGAATTTTGGCGAATTAAACGGCTTTCTATTCGCTCTCGGAGCGATGACGTCACAACGTGACGTCACATCGGGAAGCAATCCGCCATTTTCTCAAACACCGAGTCAAATCAGCTCTGTTATTTTCCGTTTTTCGAGTGTTTTCCGTACCTTGGAGACATCATGCCTCGTCGATGTGTTGTCGGAGGGTGTAACAACACGAACAGGGACGGATTCAAGTTGCACCAGTGGCCCAAAGATGCGAAAGTGGCAAGAAATTGGACGTTTGTTCCGCACACTTTACCGACGAAAGCTATGCTACGACAGAGATGGCAAGAATGTGTGGATATCCTGCGACAGTCAAAGCAGATGGATTTCCAACGATAAAGTCAAAGAAATCTGCCGCCAGACCCCCATTGAATCTGCCGGAGTGTGTGAGCAATTCAGGGACAAAGGACCTCGGTAGCACGGCAAGCAATGGCGGCAGTTTGTTCCCGCAGACGAGCGAGCTAAACCACCTGGATGTCTTGGCTCACACCGTCCCTTATGCCACCGAAGATGATCAAGAGAAGAATATCGACCCTAGCTTCTCTGGCCTGCTGACATCAACTCCAAAACTGGACAGATCAGCGGATGAGGGTATGTCTACAGAATATATTAATTGATGAAAATTGGGCTGTCTGCACTCTCAAAGTGCATGTTGTTGCCAAATGTATTTCATATGCTGTAAACCTAGTTCATAGTTGTTAGTTTCCTTTAATGCCAAACAAACACATACCAATCGTTGGTTAGAAGGCGATCGCCGAATTCGTCCTCGCTTTCTCCCGTGTCGCTGGCCGTCGTGTCGTTTTCGTCGGTTTCGCTTGCATACGGTTCAAACCGATATGGCTCAAAAGTTTCAGTTTCTTCTTCAATTTCGTTTTCGCTACCTGCCTCCACACTACAACCATCCGTTTCAATACGTTCCTAATCTGTTGAATCGCTTAAGCCGCTGAAATCCGAGTCTGAATCCGAGCTAATGTCGCTATATTTTGCTGTTCTTTCCGCCATGTTTGTTTGTATTCACTATGTGACGTCACAAGAAAATGGACAGGTGTTTATAACGATGGTTAAAATCAGGCACTTTGAAGCTTTTTTTAGGGATATTGCGTGATGGGTAAAATTTTGAAAAAAACTTCGGAAAATATAATAAGCCACTGGGAACTGATTTTTAATGGTTTTAACCATTCTGAAATTGTGATAATGTTCCCCTTTAAAGTTTTGTAATCCATTACAAACATCAAGCAGCTGAAATGCGTCAAACATGTCCAAGTGTAAATAGTGTTGTGCATTTTACCCATTATGCCTTTTAATGGATTTAAATGCATATAATTTTGAATTGTGTGTGGTGCGTAGACATTTTTTATAAGGTCCACTTAGTTCATTAGGCAAGTTGTGTGTTTTGTACCACATGTAATAAAACATGTAATGTTGTTTTTTGATTAATCAAACCATGGGTGAGAAAGGCTGTCTAAATGGACCTAGAGTATATGTTGCTTCTATGCACTTGGATTCCAATGTTACTCTCATGGTCAATTACAAACATAAATGAACACTAAACACAGAGAAATAATCACAAAACCATATCCAATACGTGTTATCTGAACCACAAGGAAGGGTTTTAAATGTAGAGTAAAATCATCATAGGTCCCCTTTAACTGATACGTCTCCTATGCTGTAGTTGCACGGTCTGCAGAAGCAAATAGCGGTCATGGTCTCTACTTTGCCATGGATCAAAAAACATCAGCAGCTCTGGCTGTCCCTTTTATTAACATACATCAGCAAAGTATTCACAGCACTACTTTTTCCACATTTTGTTATGTTACAGCCCTTTTTCAAAAAGGAATACATTCATTTTTGTCCTCAAAATTCCAGACACAATACCCCATAATGAAAACGTGAAAAGTATAGGCCAAAACGTTGGACACACCCTCTCCTCATTCAATGCATATTCTTTATTTTCATGACTATTTACATTGTAGATTACCGCTTATTCCCTTTGGGGTTGCGGGGGGCGCTGGAGCCTATCTGAGCTACAATCGGGCGGAAGGCGGGGTACACCCTGGACAAGTCGCCATCTCATCGCAGTGGAGTTATGTACTTAACAAAAAAAAAAAGGTGAAATAACTGAAAACATGTTTTATATTCTAGTTTCTTCAAAATAGCCACCCTTTGCTCTGATTACTTTTTCGCACACTTTTGGCATTCTCTCGATGAGCTTCAAGAGGTAGTCACCTGAAATGGTTTTCACTTCACATGTGTGCTTGAAGCTCATCAAGAGAATGCCAAGAGTGTGCAAAGCAGTAATCAGAGCAAAGGGTGGCTATTTTGAAGAAACTAGAATATAAAACATGTTTTCAGTTATTTCACCTTTTTTTGTTAAGTACATAACTCCACATGTGTTCATTCATAGTTTTGATGCCTTCAGTGACAATCTACAATGTAAATAGTCAAGAAAATGCATTGAATGAGTAGAAAGTGTGTCCAAACTTTTGACCTGTACTGTACATTTTGCAAATTGTATTAAAAATGAAAAACTAAAACTTACCTTATGAAGCTTGAGGGGTACTTCAAAGAGGAATGGGCAAAATGCCCCAAAGATAGGTGTGCCAAGCTTGTGGCATCGTATTAAAAAAGACTTCCAAAGGTGCATCAACAAAGTAATTTGTACATGTGCTTTTTTTCCATTTATTTTTAAAAATAAATTTACAAACAAAACAAAACATATTTATACATTATCATTAACGGCTATTGTCTGTAGAATTTTAAGGACAAAAATAAATGTATTCCATTTTGCAATAGGGCTGTAACATAACAAAATGTAGAACAAGTGAAACGCTGTGAATATTTTCCGGATGCTCTGTAATTCATAGTGTATTGAATGATCATGAGTGGCATTCTCTGCGTTAAAATGTCAGTTGTGTTGTGAAACTCATTTGCGTTACAATTGCCAACAATGAACTCATCACTTATCAGTTTGTTCCTCACTTTAATTTAACAGTGGTTCTGTCGCTGCTGTTATATTTCTTGATGAACTATGCATCAAAGAAAGCTGCGTTTTCCTTTTCACTTACCCCAACTTGTATTGCAGTTTAAATGAACTTGTTACATCCTCCTGAGAACAATTTTCCGAAGTAAATGCCTCTTTCCAATTTCCGCCTGCCTACTGTTAACGCCTCGTCCTCTTCGGTGAAATAAACATTCTGGCCGTAATCACAAATAGTCTGCCGTTTGCTGGGTCCTGTGTAAAAAGCAAAGGTGACTTAATGCTGACTCTGTTTCTTTTTTTAATTGGAGTACAATTTCATAGCTGGGCAAATATTTTGACTCGGGGGGCCACATTGAGAGCAAAAATGTGTCAGGGGAGCCAATCGGTATGTGTGTATAAATGATATATACACACAGCTGTAAAAATCTGCTGTACAGTATGTGTGTTTGGGTCCCTTATTTTCAGAAACACTAATACCAACAGTCACAATGTCCGATGCTATGACAGAATGCAATTTTACTGAATGGGACACCCAAAATGTACATTAAAATAAAGAAAGGGGCATTTACAATATTAACTATGAACAATAAAACACTGAATATTAACAACATATGAATGCCGCTCTTCTTTTACTTGTCAGACCAGCTCCTCGATAGTAGTTTCTTTTACAATCAAGAAAAACACAACAAAAATGTAACGAACAGCAAAATACGAATGCAAAGGGTAATAAACACAAATATGATATATTATCACTTTTATGCAGAAATTTGTTGTAAAAATTAGCTTCCGCATCTTTTCCTGACACATGCGTTTGGGGCTGGCTGCTCTGAAAACAAACCCCGCCCACTCTGCTTTGTTCCTGGTCTGAGCTGCTGTGACATAGATTACCGTAATAACTCCTATAACCAGGGGTCCCCAAACTTTTTGACTCCGGGGCCGCATTGGGGTAAAACAATTTGGCTGGGGGCCGGACTATATATATATATATATATGTGTGTGTGTGTGTGTGTGTGTGTGTGTGTGTATATGTATATGTATATATATTTGTGTGTATATGTAAACGTGTATATATATATGTGTAAATATGTGTGTATATATGTATATGTATATATATATACATGTGTGTGTATATATGTATATATATGTATATGTGTATATACATGTGTGTGTGTATATATTTATATATATGTGTATGTGTATATATGTGTGTGTGTACATGTATATATATGTGTATATGTGTTTATATGTGTATACATGTATATGTGTATATAAGTGTGTATATATATATATTTATATATATATATGTGTATACATACAAAAATATTCCTCGCGCACTAATTGACTGAAAGAGCCCACTTGCAGCATGTCACTTTATCGATGGTAAAATGCATTTTTAGACAATATGATTTGCCTGAGTGGCTAGGAGATGGTAGAAAATGGACTAGAAAGGACAGATTTAAAAAAAATAAAAAAAATAAAAATGTATTTATTAATTAATTTATTTGTTTTTTATTTATATATTTTTTTAACTTGGGACTTCGCGCGGGCCGGATTTTGGACGCTGGGGGGGCCGTATCCGGCCCGCGGGCCGTAGTTTGGGGACCACTGCCTATAACACCCAAAAGCGCAGATTTCAACCATTGAAATACTTTCTATAGTTCAAGACTTACGGTCATTTAAAAACAGCACTGCACATCATAATGGCGGCCACAGTTTTGATGTCAAAGGTCTAAAAAAAACTATGTAGAACGTCCGGTGGGCCGGATTGAAAATCTTAATGGACTGCATGTGGCCCGCGGGACGTATTTTGTCTATTATTGGCTCTGCTGTGGTAATTTTGTCTCTGATGGTTGGTTGACTCTCATTAGACGGTGTACCTAATGTTGTGGCCAGTGAGTCACAATGCGATGGCTCTTGTCAAACTGTCACAATGTCTCTGGAGGTGTGGGTGTTTGTATTTTACGACGTTGGTAACAAGAAGCATAAATCTCACTCATGCCGACTCACAAATTGATCCATTTCCCGGTCATTTGTGCACACGCAGCACAAGCGGCCGAGACCTACAGTACATAAGCCAAAATGCTTTGCGTGCGATATTGGCTCTGAGATCAATGGCTGTTCAACGCTAATACACACTTTTGGCCTACAAACATCTGTGTGTGTTCTGCTCCCAGTCTTTAATTTACTTAAGCTATCGAACTGTTTTGCCTGGGCTGAGAAAAGTCTTGTTGAGAGAGGCTTTGAGCGTGTGACCAAACACAAGAGAAGCAGCGTCTAAAGCACAGGTGTCAAACTCAAGGCCTGGGGGCCAGATCTGGCCCGCGGCATCATTTTATCTGGCCCGCAAACACCTGGAAATGATGTGTTAATAAATAATCATTTTTAAATTTGACAGAAAAAAATATATCTACTGCTTGAAATTGCATGCCTTTTAAGCTTTAATACAGGGGTCCCCATATATATATATATATATATATATATATATATATATATATATATACATACAGGTAAAAGCCAGTAAATTAGAATATTTTGAAAAACTTGATTTATTTCAGTAATTGCGTTCAAAAGGTGTAACTTGTACATTATATTTATTCATTGCACACAGACTGATGCATTCAAATGTTTATTTCATTTAATTTTGATGATTTGAAGTGGCAACAAATGAAAATCCAAAATTCCGTGTGTCACAAAATTAGAATATTACTTAAGGCTAATACAAAAAAGGGATTTTTAGAAATGTTGGCCAACTGAAAAGTATGAAAATGAAAAATATGAGCATGTACAATACTCAATACTTGGTTGGAGCTCCTTTTGCCTCAATTACTGCGTTAATGCGGCGTGGCATGGAGTCGATGAGTTTCTGGCACTGCTCAGGTGTTATGAGAGCCCAGGTTGCTCTGATAGTGGCCTTCAACTCTTCTGCGTTTTTGGGTCTGGCATTCTACATCTTCCTTTTCACAATACCCCACAGATTTTCTATGGGGCTAAGGTCAGGGGAGTTGGTGGGCCAATTTAGAACAGAAATACCATGGTCCGTAAACCAGGCACGGGTAGATTTTGCGCTGTGTGCAGGCGCCAAGTCCTGTTGGAACTTGAAATCTCCATCTCCATAGAGCAGGTCAGCAGCAGGAAGCATGAAGTGCTCTAAAACTTGCTGGTAGACGGCTGCGTTGACCCTGGATCTCAGGAAACAGAGTGGACCGACACCAGCAGATGACATGGCACCCCAAACCATCACCCAACCATGCAAATTTTGCATTTCCTTTGGAAATCGAGGTCCCAGAGTCTGGAGGAAGACAGGAGAGGCACAGGATCCACGTTGCCTGAAGTCTAGTGTAAAGTTTCCACCATCAGTGATGGTTTGGGGTGCCATGTCATTGCGCAATACAACCGTTGGCCAACAAAAAAGTAACCACAGAACACTATACGCCTATACGGTATAGTGTTCTGTGGTTACTTTTTGGTTGGCCAAGCGGACGTGACGACAGGCTGTCCCCACTCAGATCCGCACAGACCGGGAGGGGGCGTGCCTTAAGTCCGGCTGGAAATCGGCAGAAATTTGGAGAATGGTTGTCCCAGGGAGAGGCAGTGAAATTCGGGAGGGTTGGCAAGTATGAGATATTCTCACTTCTTTTCTTTTGTCGAGCACAAAGAAAAGAACATTTTAGTTAAATGTAAGTTGTGTCTTGGATCAAAGCTCCCGTCTACTGCCCAAAACAACAATTCAAATCTGCCTGGTTAGGCTCTGTGTATGTCACGTGTGCCTTCCTTAGGTGAAGCCAGCTTTACAGCTATGTTGTTGATTGATTGATTGATTGATTGAAACTTTTATTAGTAGATTGCACAGTACAGTACATATTCCGTACAATTGACCACTAAATGGTAACACCCAAATAAGTTTTTTAACTTGTTTAAGTCGGGGTCCAGATACAGATATATACTATCAAATATATACTAACATCATAATACAGTCATCACACAAGATAATCATCAGGGTATATACATTGAATTATTTACATTATTTACAATCCGGGGTGTGGGATATGGAGGGGGGCGGGGGGGTTAGGTTTGGTTGGTATCAACACTTCAGTCATCAACAATTGCATCATCAGAGAAATGGACATTGAAACAGTGTAGGACTGACTTGGTAGGATATGTACAGCAAGTAGTGGACACAGAGAGAGAGATCAGAAAGTATAAGAAAAAGTGTCTACATTTGATTATTTACAATCCGAAGAGGTATTATGTGGAAGGGAGGGTGTTAGTTTAGGGTTGTAGTTGCCTGGAGATGTTCTTTTAGTGCGGTTTTGAAGGAGGATAGAGATGCCCTTTCTTTTACACCTGTTGGGAGTGCATTCCATATTGAAGTGGCATAGAAAGAGAATGAGTTAAGACCTTTATTAGTTCGGAATCTGGGTTTAACGTGGTTAGTGTTAGTGTTATTATGCTGTTTGTTACTTATGTATGTTATGTTGCAGCTATTTAAAATAGTTTTGTCAATTTGTTCTGGCCTGAAATAAATTGGCCCTTTGAAACATATCTTTGTCTTTGTGTGTTGTATGTAGAGCACATTGCTTAGCAGAGTTCAGTGATGCAAATGTATGTCAAGTTGATCAACAGATTGTATTATTCTCCAGTGCAATAACAGTACTAAAATGAAGGCTAAAAGGGCATTAATGGGAGCTTTAAAAAAAAAAGTAGAAGAAGTAACTAAATAGTTACTTTTCACAGTAACGCATTACTTTTTGGTGTAAGTAACTGAGTTAGTAACTGAGTTACTTTTGAAATAAAGTAACTAGTAACTGTAACTAGTTACTGTTTTTCAGTAACTAACCCAACACTGATAGTTAATAATGAAATCCAGAGGCATATTCATACATTATTTGCTGTTACAAGCGGCCCTCTGATGGCAGCCATAATTGCCATGTGGCCCTCGATGAAAACCAGTTTGACATCCCTGGTTTAAAGCATCCTAAGTGAGGAGCAACCCCCCCCTCCCCCCCTCACTCCACAGCCTATAATGCCCATGTGGAGGTGTGTTCCCTGTCTTGCTGTGATTGATTCGCCCAGTGAGGAGAGAGCGGGGGGGGGAGGCGCCCTGAATCGGGACCCCCGGGTCATCCTCTCCCTTGCTGTAGGTGAAAGTAGCTCCTCTGACACCTCTTGCAACTTCACTAAAGTGTTGAGCTCGGTGAGAGGAGGAAGCCAAGCAAGAACGAGGACCATGTCCGTTCTTATCGCCACCCAGCTGATGATGGACATCGGCGCCGCCTCCAGACGGGTAAGGGCCCTCTGTTAAGCATGCACTGCACGGATTTAGGGGAGGGGTGGTGTGTCTGCTGGCTGTCTTGGAAAGAGAGAGCTGTAATTCCTGAGATCACCTCTTAGAAGCAACATTTGGTTCCCTTTATGGTCCTTCCAATGACTCGTCACATATGCTGCACAGTCGTTGCTTTTAATGGCTCCAACTTCGCTGAGAAGTTGGGGCAAGTTACAAATTGCTTTTTGAGGTTATTTTTTTCGATTATTGACTTTTGTTTGGCATGCTTGGGTTTTGAATATTTATTTTTCCCTTCAAGATTGATGAGGCGTGTCTGAATGCAAATGGACCACAGGCAAGATTAATAATGACTGCAAAGTCAGGCATTAGCACGTTTGTTTTTCATATCTCACATAAAATGATTATAAAGGCAGATTGTGTTTTTTTAGAAGCAGTCTTTAAAATGTGGACTTTTTTTTTCTTTGGATTTAAGAATATGGAAATAATTTGCAGCCCGGGGGCCATTGGTGGCCTGCAGCTTTTTTTTTTTTTTCCTCTCGGCCCAACGGCACATTTTACCAATACCAGAAAAAAAAACTGAAGAAAGAAATGGACTTTGAACAAAAGAGCATAAAATAATGAGGACAAGATGAAATTCTTACCACATTTTTTAGCTTGGTTAGAAAATGTCAAAAGTCAAAATGGCTTAGGCATTTCAGTGTGGTCCTCGGCGTCGCTTTCTACATTTGTTATTTTATTATATGAATTTTTTATTCATTGTTGCTGAAATTGTATATTTATTTTAGTGCTGTCAAATGCCCATCCATCCATTTCCTACTGCTTATTCCCTTCGGGGTCGCGGGGAGCTGGAGCCTATCTCAGCTACAATCAGGCAGAAGTGGGGTACACCTTGGATAAGTCGCCAACTCATCACAGGGCCAACACAGATAGACAGACAACATTCACACTCACATTCACACACTCGGGCCAATTTAGTGTTGCCAATCAACCTATCCCCAGGTGCATGTCTTTGGAGGTGGGAGGAAGCCGGAGTACCCGGAGGGAACCCACGCAGTCACGGGGAGAACATGCAAACTCCACACAGAAAGATCCCGAGGCCGGGATTGAACTTACGACTACTCAGGACCTTCGTATTGTGAGGCAGACGAACTAACCCCTCCTCCACCGTGCTGCCCTGCTGTCAAATGATTATTTCTAAAATCAGATTACCGTATTTTTTTGGACTATAAGGCGCATTTAAAATCCTTTAATTTTCTCAAAACTCGACAGTGTGCCTTATAACCCGGTGCGCCTAATGTACGGAAAAATTTTGGTTGTGCTTACCGACCTCGAAGCAATTTTATTTTGTACATAGTGAAATGATAAGTGTGACCAGTAGATGGCAGTCACACATAAGAGATACGTGTAGGCTACAATATGATGGCAGTCACACATAAGAGATACGTGTAGACTGCAATATGACTCAAGTAAACAACACCAGAATGTTATATGTTCCATTGAAAATATAGTACCTTACACACGGCTCTCAAAAATCTATCAAAAAGTTTTAGTACGACTTGGATGGATTGTTTTAGTACGCTTGATGGATTGTACTGTGCTTCAACATACGAGTATTATTATGGCGTGTGTATAAGGTTAGACATACTATCTAGCGGAGCATAATCTATGCAACATTTTGACCAAAGAACCACAATTACTTGTTATGTAGACCACAAGGAAGTGTTTTACATTTAGAAAAAACAGAATAAAATGACTCCTTTAATTTGCCTTATAATCCGGTGCGCCTTTTGTTTGAAAAAAGACCTGAATAGACCCGCTCATTGGCAGTGCGCCTTTTAATCCGGTGCGCCCTATGGTCCGGAAAATATGGTAATCACACTTTTGAGTTTAGATTAGTCATGACTAGTTAGTTATAACTAGCTTACCTTAAATAAATCAGGGGTCACCAAACAACGGCCCGCAGGTTGATTCCGGCCCGCCAACGTCCACAATCTGGACCGCGGGACGTCTCAAGTTAAAAAAAACAAAAACAAATGAATGAAATTTTTTTTTTTTTTTTCCTTTTAATTCTGTCTTGTCCAGCTACTCAGGCAAATCATATTGTTGATATTGATGCCCATATTTACTGTTTAGATTTACTTTACAAGAGAGAAGTGCAGGATACTTCAATTGTTGTCTTATTTGTATTTGAGTTTATTAAATGTTTGGATATATTATTTAGTGTTTGGCGCAGGATGGGATAGAAAGAAGAAAAAAAGAACACATACATGTATATATACTGTACATAAAGCCCCTAATATTTTGACACAAATACAATTTAATTGTCAGAATGTCATACAGGAGCATTTTTTGATGTGATTTATTTGCTCAAAATACTATTTACAACAATTTTGTCTTAAATCCAGTCCGGGTGTATTTTGGACTAAAATTACCATCAAGCGGTAATGATAAAAGGAATGTACAGTCTAAATAAATTATGTGATTAATCTGTGGATACACATGATTTTTGTGATTATTCACGTTAACTCGTTAATTTTGACAACCCTAATTTATTTCTGTTTTATTATTTCTAAAGTCAAATTTGATTCACATTTCTATTAATATTTTACATCATATGTTGCTTATGTTGAGGTAACTACAATAAAATATTACCGTATTTTCCAGATCATAGGGCGCACCGAAATATAAGGCGCACTGCCGATGAGCGGGTCTATTCAGGTCTGTTTTCACACAAAAGGCTCACCGGATTATAAGGCGCATTAAAGGTTTCATATTAGGATTTTTTCTAAAAGTAAAACATAACATGTAATGGTGGTCCTTTGGTCAAAATTTTGCATAGATTATGTTTTACAGATCATCTTCAAGTCGCTTTCTGAGCGTCTCTTCAGGATGCGCCGTTTTGTGGGCGGTCTTATTTACGTGGCTCACCTTTGACAGCGTCTTCTCCCCGTCATCTTTGTTGTAGCGGTGTAGCGTGCAAGGACGGGAGTGGAAGAAATGTCAAAAGATGGAGCTAACTGTTTTAATGACATTCAGACTTTACTTCAATCAATAACGGAGCAGCATCTCTTCATCCGTGGCTCAATAATGCAAAAACAATGCCGGAAATGTGTCCCGTGAAAAACCGTCGGACTGGAACTCTCTAATAACTAAAGTTCCTTGGGTGAATAATGTAAACTCACTACACCGGTATGTTTTAGTGCTTTCATGGCGAGTTTACTGACAGATATAAGTAAGAACTGTACACTACTTTATATTAGAAATGGCAACAGCGGAGGATGAATGTCCCATAACAAGAAGGTAGAGAAAAAGAAGAAGCTTACTGACTACGGCGTCGGTACCAACTACAATGTAATGTTAATGTAAAAACAGTAGTTTTACAGTAAAAATATGGCAGCTCAGTCAACAGAATTTTAACGCATTTTTTAAAAGTTTTTTTCAATTTACAGTAATATGCTGTAAAGAACACCGTAAAATGTATTGCTATTTTTTTATTAATATGATGGGTAGTTTGCTGTAACATCATAAGTCAAGCAGATATTTAAGTATTTATTTGTATTAGACAAAACATTTTTGGAAAGTATGATAATATACTGTAATAATTGTTGCTATAATGGATACCATTAAAGTTTAAAAGGCATGCAATTTCAAGCAGTACATATATTTTTTCTGTCAAAATGAAAAAAATCCATTATATTTAGTTAGAAAATGTTAAGTACTTTATTGACACATATCATTACCAGGTGTTTGCGGGCCAGATAAAATGATGTCCCGGGCCACAGTTTGACACCTGTGGATTATTAGAGTGTTCACTTCCTTCATTTAATTCTGCGATTGAACGACCACGCTCAGGTGTTGCGAGTGATGCCGAATCAAACCTCTGGCACCCTATTATGAAGCGAGATACGAAGAACATTAAGTCGTGAGTTAATGTGGCAGTTTATCAATGCCGGCAAAATGATCTAGTTTTCTAGCACACATTTATTGCATTTTACTGAGTTCTGTGTAAAAAACACAGGTGAATAAATGCAGCTCCTCCGATAAAAGGCATGTTTATCCATTCTTTCCAATCTTTATTGGATTTAACCAAACGAAACATGCAGTTTAGGAGTATTATTTACATCTTTTCATCAGTGGAATAGGAGTAAACTACAGTCCATTACATGAAGGTGCACCAGATGATAGCTCAAAAGTGATTTATAATGCATCCAATCCACGTAACAGCAGACCTAATCACACACACACATGCACACATGGGGTCAGGATGATAGAACATAAATAAGGAAGCATTTTTCTACGGTTGGTTTAGCATCACATGCAAGGAGATGTCTAACGTCACATGGAAAATGGTCCAGAAATGCAATTATGGCTTTAACTAAATCCTAATATCCATTTCCTTATATTGCAGAGTGATGTTCGGAGGAAATTAGATATCACTGCCCCGCTCTCCAAATGTATGACTGATCTTGTTGCTTTGTTTTTTTTTTCTGCCACCCAATTAATTTGTGTCATTTGGCTTGTGTGGTGCAAGCTGATAGAAACAAGTTGAGGCATTTGCAAACAAACACGTTTATCCCGCCGTTATGAATGTTTGATGGGATTAACGTCGGCTTTCAGCGATTCCTCTCTTGACCACATTTTCACACGCATCTGGAAGCTGCAAAGTAATGATCAACATGCATGATGTTGACAGAAGCTAAACTTGAATGTCAAAACAGCATGGTATCTTTTTGAGGGATTTTACTTTGGTCAAACTATTGCAAAACAGGAGCTCTTTGGCATCGTTCCATGTCATCATCCAGGGAAGTGGTTACCTTCTGGTGCTTCTTGTTTAAGACAACATCTGTGCATTTTTCACAGTTTGCATTGCATTTGAAGTTGTGTGTCATAGAAAGTGCAACAACGCTTAGTTTTATATATCATCCCGCTTCTGACACCATTTTTCAGACAACTCTGAGGAATTGTAACCTTAACCCACAAATAAACCCTAGTGTATTAGTATGGTAGCCAACTGTAATGATATCACAATGTATCACACCCTTTCTGAAGGGATGTCTATATCCCACACAGTGCGTATACCATGTACAAAATGAGGGGAAAAACACAGGAAACACATTAAATAAAAAGCAGTAAAACAATAATATTGATAAATAAACGCAATAATGTATACTGTAATGTAGATTTATCAGCACAAGATAAATTACTGTTTTAACAGAAACTACAGTGGCAAAATGACAATAACCTGGCCAAAGGAACAAAATATTTGTCTCACAAAAGAGACATTAAAGGAATATATACATATATATATATATATATATATATATATATATATATATATACACCGTATTTTTCGGAGAAAAAGTCGCACCGGAGTATAAGTCGCACCTGCCGAAAATGCATAATAAAGAAGGAAAAAAACATATATAAATTGCACTGGAGCCCGGCCAATCTATGAAAAAAAAATGCGACTTATAGTCCGAAAAATACGGTACATACATGGAATTTTGCCTATCGTTCACCATCATTATGAAAGACATGACGGATGGATTTTTTAAAAATGCATTCTAACTTGTAAAGAAAAGTCAGCTTACAGCGGAGCCAATGGGAGGTCCTCTATGTCCAACAATACTCCATTTACATTTTGTGACTTGAATAATAACCAAGTATTAATGATATTGTTATTATAAGCGCTAACGCAGACAAACTATTTATAGCGGCAACGTGATCACCAGTTTATGCTGCTATGTTGACATCATCGAGTTGTCAGCTGTCTCGTCGCTTCCCTGCTCCCTGGAAGTTGATTATAGATCATTAATCATGCTTCTCACCTGGATAGTAGAAGGCTGAGGCAAATTCTGACAATTTGGTACATATTGACAGCCACTTTAGACCCGCCAATGGCGAGAACGACATGAAAAGACGCTTAGTTTCATCACAGATGCTGGCTTTGCTGCGTCTTCTCTGGCAAAGCAGGCGTGTTCTGGAGCTACTTTACTATACATTTGCCACACTTCAAAATCTGCATTTTTTCGTTAGTTTGTGGCCAAAACTTAATGAATCTATGCGAGCCCTATGTGTTATGCCCACTGGAGAGCGCTCTGGCAGGAGGTACAGACTTAGCTTGGGGGTGCCAGACATGATAGGGAGTAACATCGATTTAACAATTGTCTTTTTTTTAACATCATTAATGGATCGGCTTACAATTTAAAATCGATTAATCGCACAGCCCTATGGTATACAGTCGGAATATCCAGCAGGATGATCCCGTCTCCGCTCGGGATGGTGTCCTGCTGGCCCCACTATGGATTGGACTCTTACTATTATGTTGGATCCACTATGGACTGTACTCTCACAATATTATGTCAGACCCACTCGACATCCATTGCTTTCGGTCTCCCCTAGAGGGGGGGGGTTACCCACATATGCGGTCCTCTCCAAGGTTTCTCATAGTCATTCACATCGACGTCCCACTGGGGTGAGTTTTTCCTTGCCCTTATGTGGGCTTTGTACCGAGGATGTCGTTGTGGCTTGTGCAGCCCTTTGAGACACTTGTGATTTAGGGCTATATAAATAAACATTGATTGATTGATTGATTGATTGATTGAATATGGCCCCACTACTGAGTAGATCTTGCGTGAAAGGAAAGTGAGAGGGGGTTAATAATTTTGCAATGCAGTCTGCTGAAAATTATGGAAAGTGCCACTCTATATAGCAACTGACGCTGTGGTCAGTGTTGGAATTGCCACAAAACCCTTTTTTATGATATTCAATACTACATTGCCATCTGGTGGCAAAAGTAGATAGTTTCCCCACACACCAATTCGTTGCGCTTCATGTGTCAGGTAAACTGCAAAATGGGGCGCCATATGTCTACCTGGATCTATATTGCTATGACTGCTGTATAGTTTTTTAATGAATGTATATTTATCTGCGTGTTAAAAGGCTACATAGAAGTGTCCAGTGACTGTTGACAATAGCTATCCAGCAACTGAGAGATGGGACGCAATCAATCTGGGAAGCTGGGATACATGTCAGGAGACTCAGATCTATTTCCCGAAGGGGCGTGCAGAAAACAGGAAGGGCGTTTTATGAAGTCGAGAAACAAATGATGACAAGGGCCAATGTGAATCTCTGTGGGAAGGGAGAAATGGATTAACATGGAAATTAAATGTCCTCAGTTAGAATGAACGCTCACTCTTTGGATAATTCATGAACCCAGCTATGAATTACTGAGCTGCCATTTGTTTATTGTGGAACCTCAAATGTTGAATACCACAGAGGTGGTACAAACACGAATCTGTTTGCTTCTTCTTTGGCTTTTTTGAGTGATGCCATCCCACGTGTATACGTGTTCTCGCAAAGTGCAAAAGTGTGAGGATAACCATCGAACCAGACTTCTTCGAACTCGGGCCGGTACCTGGAGGAAGTAAAGGTAAATAGATTCTCGTCGCAAGCACATTTTCCTTAGTTTCACTCGTAATTAAATTACCGTATTTTTCTGACTGTAAGGCGCGCTTAAAATCCTTTCATTTTCTCAAAAATCGACACTGCGCCTTATAAACCGGTGCGCCTAATGTACTGCATAATTCTGGTTGTGCTTACCGACCTCGAAGCTATTTTATTTGGTACATGGTGTAATAAGTGTGACCAGTAGATGGCAGTCACACATAAGAGATACATGTAAACTGTCAGATGACGCCAGTAAACAACACCAAAACGTTAAAATGTTCCATTGAGAATATAGAACATTACACATGGCGCGCAACAATCTGTCAAAATGTTTTTAGTACGACATCGGTAAGCTATGAAGCCGCACCGCTTGATGGATTGTCGGCGCATTAAACATACAAGTATTATTATGGTGCATTTATAAGGACCGCAAAATGGCACATATTAGCAGACATTATCTGGCGTTTTGTTTCGGATTATTATGCAAAACCAACTTTTACCTTCGGGTGCCTGCTAATCTGTATTTGGGATCTGCATAAGTACTGAAAATTTGAGTGCGTCCACCTTTGTAGTCCGTGCTGACACCGTAGTCGATAAACTTCTTCTTTTTCTCTCGCTTTTGCCATTTCTAATATAAAGTAGTGTAAAGTTCTTACTTATATCTGTCAGTAGACTAGCTATCAAAGCACTAAAAACTGTAGTGTGTTTACATAATTCACCCACGGAACTTTAGTTATTAGAGGGTTCCAGTCGGACGGATTTTCACGGGATACATTTCCGGCGTTTGTTTTGCATTATTGAGCCACGGATGAGAAGATGCTGCTCCGTTATTGATTTAAGTAAAGTCTGTGTATCATTAAAACAGTTAGCTCCAACTTTTCACACTTCTTCCACCCCCGTCCTTGCACGCTACACCGCTACAACAAAGATGACGGGGAGAAGATGCTGTTGAAGGTGAGCCACGTAAATAAGACCGCCCACAAAACGGCGCATCCTGAAGAGACGCTCAGAAAGCGACTTGAAGATGATCTGTAAAACATAATCTATGCAACACTTTCACCACACTTTTCGCTTTATAATCCGGTGCGCCTTTTGTATGAAAATAGACCTGACTAGAACCGCTCATCGGCAATGCGCCTTAGAATCCGGTGCGCCCAATGGTGCGAAAAATACGGTAGGTCCTACAGTTGTAAGACAGTTTAGAATGTTAGAGTGCAGCACTCAGACCCTGCAACTGACAATTATTATACCCATTATTTTCAATCGGAAAATTTGGTCGAAATCAGTAGAAAATGAACAAGTTCTTCTTCATTTCTGCTAATGCAGTCACCTTGACTACTCTTTGCAGTCGGATTCGACAGGACGCCCTGAGCCGTAATGGTCCTGCTGTGAAGATGACCCAATTCCCAACAAATATCCGCCGTCCCTGGTGATGAGATAGATTCCGAAGGGTTGGTGGGGAGAAAGGCAGCGATTGGAAGTCATTTTCCTTTTCCAGCACCGAGCTGCTCTGTGAGCCATAAAATCATCTGCAATGGAGTGTGTGAAGTAAATACACTTGTGGACTCCTGATGACTGGAGCTGCGAAAGACAAAAAAAATGGGAAAAGAGCAGATGTTCAGGGAGGCAGAGATCATTTTCATAAACGTGAGCGTGAAGCGGAGTTCAGTTAGATGAAAAATTTCTGACAATGTCTTTGCATGAATACATTTGGAACTTCACTAAAGTTTTCATCAAAACGCAAAATGTACCTTGTATACTCCAAGTTTCAAGTACCGTATTTTCCGGACCATAGGGCGCACCGGATTATAAGGCGCATTGCCGATGAGCAGGTGTCGTCAGGTCTTATTTCATACAAAAGGCACACTAGATTATAGGGCGCATTAAAGGGGTGAAGTGAAGTGAATTATATGTATATAGCGCTTTTTCTCTAATGACTCAAAGCGCTTTACATAGTGAAACCCAATATCTAAGTTACATTTAAACCAGTGTGGGTGGCACTGGGAGCAGGTGCGTAAAGTGTCTTGCCCAAGGACACAACGGCAGTGACTAGGATGGCGGAAGCGGGGTTCGAACCTGCAACCCTCAAGTTGCGGGCGCGGCCACTCTACCAACCGAGCTATACCACCCCACAATCGTCATGTTATCTTTTTTTCTAAATGTTAAACACTTCCCTGTGGTCTACATAACATGTGATGGTGGTTCTTTGGTCAAAATGTTGCATAGATTATGTTTTACAGATCATCTTCAAGCCGCTTCCGACAGTCGCTTCAGGATGCGCCGTTTTGTGGGCAATCTTATTTACGTCGCTCACTTTTGACAGCGTCTTCTCCCCATCATCTTTGTTGTAGCGGTGTAGCGTGCAAGGACGGGAGTGGAAGAAGTGTCAAAAGATGGAGCTAACTGTTTTAATGACATTCAGACTTTACTTAAATCAACAACGGAGCAGCATCTTCTTATCCGTGGCTCACTAGTGCAACAACGCCGGAAATGTGTCCCGTGAAAAACCGTCCGAACGCAACCCTCTAATAACTAAAGTTCCTTGGGTGAATAATGTAAACTCACTACACCGGTATGTTTTAGCGCTTTCATGGCGAGTTTAATGACAGATATAAGTAAGAACTTTACACTACTTTATATTAGAAATTGCAACCGCGGAGGATGAATATCCCATAACAAGAAGGTAGAGAAAAAGAAGAAGCTTACTGACTACGGCGTCGGTACCAACTACAAAGGCGGACTCGTGCAAATTTTCAGGACTTATGCAGATCCCAAATACAGATCAGCAGGTACCAGAAGGTAAGAAAAGTAGCTTTGCATAATATTGCGAAACAAAACGCCAGATAATGTCTTTGTACACTCAAAAATAATACTTGTATGTTGAAGCACAGTACAATCCATCAAGCGGTGCGGCTTCATAGCTTACCAAAGTCGTACTAAAACATTTTAATGAATTTTTGACCGCTGTGTGTAATGTTCTGTATTTTCAATGGAACATATACAATTTTAGTGTTGTTTTCTTGAGTCATATTGCACTCTACAACCATCTCTTATGTGTGACTGCCATCTACTAGTCACACTTATCATTTCACCATGTACTAAATACAATAGCTTTAAGGTCGGTAAGCACAACCAAAATTATTCTGTACATTAGACGCAGCGGGTTATAAGGCGCACTGTCGAGTTTTGAGAAAATTAAAGGATTTTAAGTGCACCTTATAGTCTGAAAAATAAGGTAGTCAGTGTACAGCTTGTTCAGCAGAATAGGTGGGAATCTTTTGGGCAGCTCACGATTCGATTCGGATTCTTGGGGTGACAATTCGATTCAGAATCGATTCTCGTAATATACTATTTGGTATATAAATTATAATAAAACTTCAAAAATGTATTTTTAAAATTGTATTCACAAAAAAATCTCAGAATGTTAATTAATTTGTAAAAGAAAATAGAGCAACTCCAACACAATCCTTGCTTTACGATATTTAGGATAGAAATTCACAAAGCAATTGAAAAAAAATACAAATACGATATTAAAAAAAATAAGTCAAAAGCCAAAAAGCAAAAGTATCCATAGGCTTTTTTCCATCAAAAGTTCAAGAACTTTTAAGTTCCCATAGAAGTTTGGGTTTTTTGTTTTCACCCGCATTTCACAGTTCAGGGTAGTTTATATACCAGGCTGATGAATAAGTGGTACAGTTTATTTCTAAAGTGATACCATGTAAACAAACACATTTCTGTTAATAAAGTGTAAGTAAATGAAATGCAAAGCAATAATACACGCAACAATATATTTTACAAACAAAGTGTAACGGATTTAACATAACAAGTCAGGCTTATGTCCAGTCATGAAGTGGTCCCTGGAGTAAATGATGAATTCATGAAGGTCAGGCGAGTCCTTATGGTCCTTTTCAGCTGTAAATAAAAAATAAATGTCAGTGTTTATCCCACGGCGACAACATAAACGCATCAGATTTAGCGTTCGCATTAGCATTTGTTTGAGACTGAACTGCACAAATGATGTGTCGCTGACTATTTTTACAAAGTAAATAGTATTTGATGTGGTTTACCGTCGTTCCACTCGTCCATCATTTCACAGCAGCTCGCCTCGCTGCTTCGAAGTAATACTTTATATTGCTATACGTTTAAAAGAGTCTGTCCAATTTTCGCGGTTTTGCGTATTGAAATTAAAGTGGTAAAATGTAATAAACTCCAAAACCAGTGAAGTTGGCACGTTGTGTAAATTGTAAATAAAAACAGAATACATCCATCCATCCATCCATTTACAATGATTTGCAAATCCTTTTCAACTTATATTCAAATGAATAGATTGCAAAGACAAGATATTTAATGTTCGGACTGAGAAACTTAATTTTTTTGCAAATAATCATTAACTTTAAATTTAATGGCAGCAACACATTGCAAAAAGTGGGCTCAGGAGCATTTTTACCACTGTGTTACATGGCCTTTCCTTTTAACAACACTCAAACCAACAGACCAGTTTTTGAAGCTTTTCATGTGGAATTATTTCCCATTCTTGCTTATAGTACAGCTTAAGTTGTTCAACAGTCTACAAAGCCACGCTGTTGTAACACATGCAGAATGTGGCTTGGCATTGTCTTGCTGAAATAAGCAGGGGCGTCCATGAAAAATACATTGCTTGGATAGCAACATATGTTGCTCCAAAACCTGTATGTACCTTTCAGCATTAATAGCGCCTTCACATATGTGTAAGTTACCCATGCTTTGGGCTCTAATACACCCCCATACTATCACAGATGCTGGCTTTTGAACTTTGCACCTATAACAATCCGGATGGTTATTTTCCTCTTTGGTCCGGAGGACATACGTCCACAGTGTCCAAAACAATTTGAAATGTGGACTCCTCAGATCACAGAACACTTTTCCACTTTGCACAAGTCCATCTTAGATGAGCTCGAGCCCAGCGAAGCCGGCGGCGTTTCTGGGTGTTGTTGATAAATGGCTTTCGCTTTACATAGTAGAGTTTTAACTTGCACTTCCAGATGTAGCGACAAACTGTAGTTACTGACAGTGGTTTTCTGAAGTGTTCGTGAGCCCGTGTGGTGATATCCTTTACACACTGATGTCGGTTTTTGATGCAGTACAACCTGAGGGATCGAAGGTCACAGGCATTCAATGTTGCAATGAAATGCATGCGAGAAGATGAAGACGTAAGACTTTTATTTTATTTTTCCTCTTTCTCATCATTTCTTGTCCGAAGCTCCACAAGTGGAGGCCATCGTTGCGGCTTTTATTTTGAAAGTTGTAGCTTTTTCCAATGATGGTGAGAGATAATGATGAATAACTTGTCACGTTTGTACGTGCAGTGATTTCTCCAGATTCTCTGAACCTTTTGATGATATTACGGACCGTAGATGGTGAAATCCCTAAATTCCTTGCAATAGCCCGTTGAGAAATGTAGTTCTTAAACTGTTGGACAATTTGCTCACGCTTTTGTTCACAAAGTGGTGACCCTCGCCCCATCCTTGTTTGTGAATGACCGAGCATTTCATGGAGGCTGCTTTTTTACCCAATCATGGCACCCACCTGTTCCCAATTAGCCTGTTCACCTGTGGGATGTTCCAAATAAGCGTTTGACGAGCATTCCTCATCTTTCTCAGTCTTTTTTGCCACTTCTTTGAAACATGTTGCAGGCATCAAATTCCAAATGAGCTAATATTTTGAAAAAAAATTACAACGTTTATCAGTTCGAATGCTAAGTGTCTTGTCTTTGCAGTCTATTTAATTGAATATAGGTTGAAAAGCATTTGCAAATCATTGTATTCTGTTTTTAATTACGATCCAGTAGAAGCATTTAAGTCCCATCTTAAAACTCATTTGTATACTCTAGCCTTTAAATAGACCCCCCTTTTAGACTAGTTGATCTGCCCCCCCTCCCTCTCCTTTGTGGGGGTCCCCACATCTGCGGTCCCCTCCAAGGTTTCTCATTGTAGCCCATTAGGTTGAGTTTTTCCCTTGCCCTGATGTGGGATCTGAGCAGAGGATGTCGCTGTGGCTTGTGCAGCCCTTTGAGACACTCGTGATTTAGGGGTATATGAATAAACTTTGATTGATTGATGATTGGTTGATTTACACAACGTGCCAACTTCACTGGTTTTGGGTTTTGTATAAAGAATTTCTCTCTGTACTAATATAAAATTAGACATGCTGCATTGTTAGACGTTTACACATAGGCATGGTTTGGTGACTTTTCCGGTGACATCTGGCAACCTGTCGCCACAGAGAGGCACTCGAACTCCGTCCTGTCTGCCTGCGTGGGTCCATAATAATGAACTAGTTCTGCGACAATTCCATGACTCATCTATAACAATTAAAATAAAATATATAAATGCAATATAACGATGTTGGAAAGGTGTGCGCTTAAAGAACGCTTCTTGTGCAGAGTGCGTGTGCGCGCACAGAGTACGTGCGTCCTTCTTTGCGTCAATGCCGGGGGTCACGTCCACGTCCACGTTCAAATCAGCCCTCCCGCACACCTTTTTTCCGCCTCGCCCCGCCATTGTGCACGCAGGACCCCGTTCATGTGATGGCAAAGCGGGCTCCTCCGCCTCTCGCCTGTCTGTGAGGCGGCAGGGGAGACAACGTGGCGTGCATGCAGAGGAGGACGCGCAGCACACGGACAAAGCTGAAGAGGACATCTGTGCCAATATTACACGCATCTATCACTCCGGGCTGCGGGAGCCACCATGAGCATTGCGGGCTGACTCTCCTCCGGCACGACCCGCTCCCTGTGCGGGACCCCGCCGACATGGCTTCGTTGTACCAGAGATTCACCGGGAAGATCAACACCACCAATTCCTTCCCGCAGCCCCCTGAGGCCAGCCGCCTGCTCGGCGCGCAGGTGGCGGACGAGGAGAGCAAGAACCCCGCGTCCCTGGCGGACGCGCGGCTCAGCCACGTCCAGTGCCGCAAGAAATGCATGCGAGAAGATGAAGACGTAAGACTTTTCTTTAATTTTTCCTCTTTCTCATTGTGTCTTGTCCGAAGCTCCACAAGTGGAGGCCATCGTTGCGGCTTTTATTTTGAAAGTTGTAGCTTTTTTCTCTCCCAGTGATGGTGAGAGATAATGATGAATGACTTGTCACGTTTGAGGCGTGTATACCTGCGTGGATGCATGCTGAAGTGCATCAGATGGTCTCGTGGTGTGCTTTAATACACCTTAAGTTACGACCTGGATGTGTAGTTATGGGGAGTAAATGCAAAATAGGGCAGCAGAGCGACTCATTCAAAGATTTCATTTATAAAGAAAACTGCAACAATGTGAACAATTGTTGCTACAAGACAGGGGTCGGCAACCCAAAATGTTCAAAGAGCCATATTGGACCAAAAATACAAAAAATAAAATCTGGCTGGAGCCACAAACAATAAAAAGTCGTATATAAGTGTTAGAATAAAGGCAACCCATGATGTAAGTATCTATATTAGCCTACTACCAAAGACTATAAAAATGGGACCCATTACCTCCCTGCTTGGCACTCAGCATCAAGGGTTGGAATTGGGGGTTAAATTACCAAAAATGATTCCCGGGCGTGGCCACCGCTGCTGCTCACTGCTCCCCTCACCTCCCAGGGGGTGATCAAGGGTGATGGCTCAAATGCAGAGGATAATCTCACCACACCAAGTCTGTGTGTGACAATCATTGGTACTTTTTTTTTTACCATCAAATGCTGAGGAAAATCTTTGTTGACAGAAATGTTGTATTTTAATTTTTATTCTACACATTTTTGCAACATTGGAAATCATTAGTAGAATGGAGGCTTCTCACAGGATGAGATAACATCTGGAAATTACTTGCGCAGGATGGCCAAAATTATAGATGTGTGTGTCCAGGTTTAAGGAAACGGCAGGCGGTCTTCTTCTAATGGATTTATTACAATCTTTGCAAGCACGGTAACGTTTGCTGTGGTCTGGAACAACATGGCACACAAACAACTATGAGAAATGCAGCAAATATTACATACATATAATGTGTCATGAGACATGCAAATATACATTAAATACACAGAGGACATAAGTAAAGGAAATTAAATGATCTCAAATATAGTTACGAACGAGGCATAATGATGCAATATGTACATACAGCTAGCCTAAATAGCATGTTAGCATCGATTAGCTCGCAGTCATGCACTGACCAAATATGTCTGATAAGCACTCTAGCAAATCAATAACATCAACAAAGTTCACCTTTATGAATTTACGCACAGCATAAAACTGGTGTGCAAAATGAGACAAAGGGATGGCATAAAACACGTCTTACTGTGGCAGCGTCGGAGAAAGTTGTACATGTAAACAAACTACGATGAGTTCAAGGATCGCTGAAATGAGTAGGACAAAACGGTGCTCGCCAAATACCCTCATCGGTGAAGCATGTAGAACATAAACAGTGGGATTTCTAACAATTAGGAAGGTTTGTGTCATGGTTGTTCTCCTACAGAAAATATATTAAAACCAAAAATATATATTTTTTCCATTTTCACACATCTCTGAAAGAGGTCCAGGGAGCCACTAGGGCGGCGCTAAAGAGCCGCATGCGGCTCTAAAACCGCGGGTTGCTGACTCACGCCTTACGATAACGACTTGATGAGCAATTACCCGTGCTGTTGTGGATGTGTGGAAACAGGACTAACTTGATTATGTGTACAAATTGCCCGTTATAGAAAACCAGGGCATGTGCTTAATCCACTTTTATGATGTACAGTAGAGAGATAACATACTGGAAGTCATTGGATTAGACCAGGGGTGCCCACACTTTTTCTGCAGGCGAGCTACTTTTTAATTGACCAAGTTGAGGAGATCTACCTCATTCATATATATAATTTTTATTTATTCATGAAAGAGATGTTTTTGTTAACAAGTTAAATGTGTTTAATGATAATACAAGCATGTTTAACACATACAGGTTGGTATATTACCTGATTGTGATGACTTTCATTGATTGGAATCAGACAGTAGTGCTGATAACATCCACATTTTCAAATAGAGGAGAAAAAAGGTCCTCCTTTCTGTCCAATACCACATGAAAGTGGTTGGTTTTTGACATCTTATTTGTCCAGCTTCCATACTCTTTTTTTTATACACTTTACAAGAAATACATTGGTGGCAAACTGTGTAGCTTGCTAGCTTGTGATCGCCAGCTTTCTGAGACTCTTATTTTGTTTGCGCAGGCAGGATGAAGCAGCGCTTTTATTGTGAAGACTGGAACTGTGCAGTCCGTCTTTAGAGTATGGTGCGAGAGTCTGTTGAAATAAAGTGTTTCTTGCCTTCCTGTCGGTCATTTTTCCTTAATAATGATCTGGCAGCAGCCAGTGTCATGTCACAAGACCATCGGGTGCCGTAAATGTCAATCATGTGACGTCTTGGTGAAAATTTATGATTGCTAATTTTTAGGTCTTTTTTTAATGCCTGGCTGGTGATCGACTGGCACACCCTAGCTCGCGATCAACGTAATGGGCACCCCTGGATTAAAGGCTATTTTGAGATGGAGTTGTGTGTCAGCGATAAAGCAGGGGTCTTCAATGTTTTCCAGGCCAAAGACCACCAAACTGATGCAAACTGATGTAGGGATGGAGATTGTGTTTAAATTAAACTGGTCCAAAGGTACTTTATTATTGTGCAGAAGGGACAGGTGAATACAAGTAGAGATGCAATTATTTATCATTTTTGTTGTTACCATGATTAAAAACGTCACGATTAATTAATGGCAAAAGCTCCACTACACCGTGTTTCAGTCCTCTTTACTCGCTATAAGAAACGGACATTAAAGTTACACCAGTTCTCGTGCTTATGTGCACTTATCGAGAGTCATGCCAGTATGCTAACATAAAAATGAAAATAAATAACATTACACATGGTACTCAAAAATCTGTCTTAAATGTTTTTACTATGACTTTGAAGTAACGTATATTTCTAACTGATGTCTGTCGGTAGACTCAATATGGACGCGCACAAAACCTACAACGTGGCTGACAGGGTGGAGACGCAATCGAAGGGTGCTCGGTCTGGAAGAGGATTTTGGCACGTAAATAAGACCGCCCACAAAACGGCACGTCCTGCAGAGACTGTCAGACAGCGGTTTGAAGATGATCTGTAAAACATCATCTATGCAACATTTTGACCAAAGAACCACCATCACATGTTATGTAGACCTCAGGGAAGTATTTTACATTGAGAAAAAAAGATGACCCTGTAATACATTTGGAATTATGATCCATACTGTAAGTACCTTGGGATACGAGTTTAATTGTTCTGCGACGCAGCTCGTACCTTTTAAAAACTTGCATAGCGAAACAACTTTGAAATCCATTTCAATTGGTTTAATTGGTGCTTGCACCTCCTTCCTGAAATACTATAGTTTTAACATGTAACATGTCTTTGGATATTATTGTAACGTCAGTGTTTCCCCCAGTAAATGTGTTAGTTAAGGTGGTGGGAGGTGGCAGGACGGGGAAGGGGGTGGGTGGGTGGGTAGAAGGAACAGTGTAACTCGGCCTGTCACCATCACGTCTCCACCTCATCGCTGCCACCACAGCCTGGGGGGGGGGCAATAGACTAAAGACTCTGATTACATTGAAGACATTGTTTATTAAAAAAATAACCAAATAACATCTTATAATAAATACAAATATTAGATAATTAAAGAAGCCTACAATTTTTGGTTGTGTTTTCCGCTCCATTTGCAGAATGGCGTTATGCGATTTATATCTCGATATTTTTTCCGTAAAGTATAAACAAAAAACAAAACAGTCCTAGTTACCGGAGATACTAAGTATGTCATTGTTATGAGTCAATATTTTGACTTAGTAATTCCATGTTAGTTTGTCTAAATTGTCAGACGATCGCTTCTCTGATGTCTCCATCATGTCCAGAGGTCTTTTCTTTACCTGGATGTCTTCTTCTACTGCATTCAGCAACTTGGTTAGAGTGTCCACCCTGAGATCGGTAGGTCGTGAGTTAAAACCCCGACCGAGCCATACCAAAGACTATAAAAATGGGAGCCATTACCTCCCTGCTTGGCACTCAGCATCCAGGGTTGGAATTGGGGGTTAAATCACCAAAAACGATTCCCGGGCGTGGCCATCGCTGCTGCTCACTGCTCCCCTCACCTCCCAGGGGGTGATCAAGGGTAATGGGTCAAATGCAGAGAATAATTTCGCCACACCTAGTGTGTGTGTGTGTGACAATCATTGGTACTTTAACTTTAACTTTTTTGTCTCGATTGAAAGTTTCGTTTTAGTCTCTCGTGCTTGTGGCTGTTGAGTTTTGCCAAGTGGAAAAAAATAAATAATTTTTTATAAGGATTTCTACAAAATTACATTCAATAATCCTGAATACATTATTTGGGATAAACCCACTTTAGCACAAGTGTAAGATAGTGACATGTTATGTACAACATGTCAAATGGCCCTCAACATCGTCGGGAAACAATGTGTGTCAATAAAGCACTTGGAGGTATTTTAATTTTGACAGAAAAAAGACAATTTGATGCAACTGCAGTGTTACTTAACTCAATATTATTTATTACAAGAAACTACTCAAAGCATTTTTAATACAACCCTATTTAAATACATCTAAAACAGCTGAACTTTAATATATGCTCGCCATCTTGACTTCTGATTCCAAAGCAAGTATTTTTGTCACACTGTTGTCAACCAATAATAATATTAAAACAAATGGGCAAAATATGATTCCACATTGTTGAAAGTGGTCATCTGAGAGCATTTGTTATTGCAGTGCAGTTCATATAAAAAATGTTTTGATGCCCCAGATATACATCTATCTGCCTTTTAACAATATTACTTCCTCGCAATTAAGTTAGCGCCCACATACCTGAAGTAGACCTCTTCTCTCTTTCACCACAGAAGATTGTGGATTGCTCCTATTGGAATCTTGCTGCTCTTGTACATCATTCGGCAAGTCTTTGTCTGTGACCAGGCTGTCAAGGGTGAATGGAGAATCCAAACTCCTGTGAGAGCTCGTGTCAATATCTGATGTTACTATTCCAAATTGAATGGATGTAGTTGACGGAGAACCGCCCCAGATCTACTCGCATAGTTCGAAGTACAGCAAAACAACTCTATCGTAACCACTTCTTCCACCTGCGTCGACTGCTTGTCAGTACTTTCCACAAATCGTTTTCAGTTTACTGACGATAGTTGTTTTTGTGATGTTCTCTTTCCGATGAGGAACTTCCTCAGATGTCCCTCCAAGTCCGTACCGTTCCAAAATAGGGTAAGAATGTCACCATACTTGGAATGGCAAGTTTCCCAGTCAACACTTTGTTGAGTTTTTTTTAACTTTAAACTCCAAAACGATGCTTAAAAGTAGCCCTACTTCTCTGTCAGTCCACATATATAATTCTTTCTTGCCATGACCCGCCATTTTTGCTATATGCCGCCTCTGGAAATGACGTTTTGGATGTTTCTGATTGGCTAAAATGGTCTTAAGTCCTAGGCTACAGCGCCTCCAGTATTTTGGTATGCATTTGACACTCAGTGTATGCGTTTGCTTGGGGACAGAGATAGTTTTTTAAATGCGCACGTGTAGCTGGAGATCTTGTCGTTAGTTTAGGCGGTGGCTCTTTGTTGTTAAGGTGGCCGCCTTAACAACAAAACGCTGCGGGAAACCCTGAACGTCCTCATGGTGCAGACTAGCAGCATATAATTCGCTTCTTCTCAGCCCTGTCCTTCAAACTCACTTTCTTCATTCCCATGGTTGGAAAAACCAAAGTATGTCCATCTCTAGCTAAAAGCTATTGCTAGCGAGTAAGACCATATGTTTTGGTTGGATCTGGTCGGACGACAACCTAAAGCAGGGGTCCCCAAACTACAGCCCGCGGGCCAGATATGGCCCACCAGCGTCCAAAATCTGGCCCGCGGGTAGTCCCGAGTAAGTTTATTTATTTATTTATTTATTTTTTCAAATATGTCCCTTCTAGCCCATCTATCAATCCATTTTCTACCACTCTCACCGTCTCCTCGCCGCTCAGGCAAATCATATTGTCTCAAAATGCATTTTCCCATCGATAACGTGACATCATCATGTGCACGCTCTTTCAGTCAATTACTACATGAGGGAAAAAATGGGGGAATTGTTGGGAAACGTAAAATAGACTCCGTGGTATAGAGTTTTTAAACATCAGTGGACATATGACTTTTTTTTTGTTCATTGTAGGGAAAAGGCAGTTTGTCTAATCTGCAATGAGACAGATTATATATCTATCTATCTATCTATCTATCTATCTATCTATCTATCTATCTATCTATCTATCTATCTATATATATGTGTATATATATATATATATATATGTGTATATATGTATGTATATATATATATACATATGTGTATATGTATACATATGTGTATATGTATATATGTGTGTGTGTGTGTGTGTGTGTATATATATATATGTGTGTATATATATATATATGTATATACAGTCGTGCTCATATGTTTACATACCCTGGGAGAATTTATGATTTCTTGGCCATTCTTTAGAGAATATGAATGATAACACAAAAACCTTTCTTCCACTCATGCTTAGTGGTTGTGTGAAGCTATTTATTGGCAAAAAACTGTGTTTAATCTCTTTAAATCAAAATGACAAAAGAAAGTACCCAAATGACCCTGATCAAAAGTTTACATACCCCAGTGACTTTGATCTGATAACATGCACAAAAGTTGACACAAACAGGTTTGAATGGCTAATCAAGGTTCCAATACTCACCTGTGACATGTTTGTTTGTAATTAATGTGGGTGTACAAAAGGTCAGTGAGTTTCTGGGCTTCTGACAGACCATTGCATATTTCATCCAGTGCTGCACAGATGTTTCTGGATTCTGAGTCATGGGGAAGGCAAAATAATTGTCAAAGGATCTGCGAGAAAAGGTAATTGAACTGCATAAAACAGGAAAGGGGTATAAATAGATATCCAAGGTATTGAGAATGCCAATCAGCAGTGTTCAAACGCTGATTAAGAAGTGGAAAATGAGGGATTCAGGTAGACCAGCAAAGAATTCAGCCACAACTGCCAGGAAAATTGTTTGAGATGCAAAGAAAAATCCACAAATAACTTCAGCTGAAATACAGGACTCTCTGAAAAATTGTGGTGTGGCTGTTTCAAGATGCACAATAAGGAGGCACTTGAAGAAAAATGGGCTGCATGGTCGAGTGGCCAGAAGAAATATATATACATATATATATATATATATACACACAGTATAAATACAGTACAGGCCAAAAGTTTGGACACACCTTATTCAATGGATTTTCTTTATTTTCATGACTATTTACATTGTAGATTTTCACTTTAGGCATCAAAACTACGAATGAACACATGTGGAGTTATGTACTTAACAAAAAAGGTGAAATAACCGAAAACATGTTTTATATTCTAGTTTCTTCAAAACAACTAAATTTGTGTTTCATCTGACCCCAGCACTTTCCTCCAGAAGGTCTAATCTTTGTTCATGTGATGTCAAATGAAACAAAAATTGAGCTGTTTGGCCACAATACCCAGCAATATGTTTGGAGTAGAAAAGGTGAGCCCTTAAACCCAGGAACACCAGCCCTACCGTCAAGCATGGTGGTGGTAGTATTATGCTCTGGGCCTGTTTTGCTGCCAATGGAACTGGTGCTTTACAGAGAGTAAATGGGACAATGAAAAAGGAGGTCTACCTCCAAATTCTTCAGGACAACTTAAAATCATCAGCTCGGAGGTTGGGTCTTGGGCGCAATTGGGTGTTCCAACAGGACAATGACCCCAAACACACGTCAAAAGTGGTAAAGGAATGGCTAAATCAGGCTAGAATTAAGGTTTTAGAATGGTCTTCCCAAAGTCCTGACGTGTGGACAATGCTGAAGAAACAAGTCCATGTCAGAAAACCAACAAATTTAGCTGAACTGCACCAATTTTGTCAAGAGGAGTGGTCAAAAATTCAACCAGAAGCTTGCCAGAAGCTTGTGGATGGCTACCAAAAGCGCCTTATTGCAGTGAAACTTGCCAAGGGACATGTAACCAAATATTAACATTGCTGTATGTATACTTTTTACCCAGCAGATTTGGTCACATTTTCAGTAGACCCATAATACATTCATAAAAGAACCAAACTTCATGAATGTTTTTTGTGACCAGCAAGTATGTGCTCCAATCACTCTTTCACAAAAAAATAAGAGTTGTAGAAATTATTGGATACTCAAGACAGCCATGACATTATGTTCTTTATGTAAACTTTTGACCACGACTGTATGTATAAATATATATATATATATACATAGCCCGGCCCGTGGCCAAATTGTTTTACCCCAATGCGGCCCACGGATCAAAAAGTTTGGGGACCCCTGACCTAAAGCATAACAATTAGCCGAGAAAGAGATTGTATCTGGAAAAACTCATATTCTGGTGCACTTGAATTTCAAAGTACCACTTTATTGTACAAAACTTACATGTACAATATCATGTATTTTAAGGTTGTATTAATAAAGACAAATGTGATTCTGCAATTTATACTTGCTCTGATATTCACATCCTGCTTGGCGCGTCATGCTTATATCATGGCTGACTCTAATAAAGAGTCACTTTACGAGTCTTTTTGTGTGCAAACAAAGACCAACAGAGCCTGACCCTCATTGATTAGTCCTCCTTTAAACACCAAACACAAACATTTGTGCACTTGAGGATGCATTCTCAGTTTGCAGCAATGCAAATCTCCTAATTGGCCTCGTTGCTTATTTTCCTCCAAAAATGGCTGCCGACGCTGAGATATTATTCTGCAATATCGATGTCTGACTCATTGAGGCACGAGTAAAAGCGGGGCTGTCAACAGTAGCTCTCCTCTTTAGCTTCCTGCAGCTCTACGTGTGTTTAATGAGGTGCGTCATTACTAAGAAATCCGATTTCCCCTTCTGTGAGCGATTGACCTCACTGTTGCGTTTGAGCCTCTGATCTGGCGCTGTTGGTTTGTTGTTTTTTTATGCATTGTCAACCTCCGGATCACCTTTGCCCCCTCCTAAATTGGCTAGTGCTGGAGCATGAAATGACTTGAACCACCCCCTCCACCATCCTGTGGTCAAAGCACTCTGAATACATAATCCTCTGACGTCACACACGGCAAAAACGTCACAAAAGAAGCACAAAAACAGCTTGTTTGGAGGAAGGAGGCAAGATTGTTTTATAAATATTCCCGCAACGCTTCAGCGGTTTGATTTTAAATGTTCAGGACTAGAGATAATCGGCAGGCCGATATTATCGGCCGATAAATGCTTTAAAATGTAATATCGGAAATTATCGGTATCGTTTTTTTTATTATCGGTATCGTTTTTTATTTTTATTTTTATTTTTTATTTTTTAATTAAATCAACATCAAAAAACACTTAAGATACACTTACAATTAGTGCACCAACCCAAAAAACCTCCCTCTCCCATTTACACTCATTCACACAAAAGGGTTGTTTCTTTCTGTTATTAATATTCTGGTTCCTACATTATATATCAATATATATCAATACAGTCTGCAAGGGATACAGTCCGTAAGCACACATGATTGTGCGTGCTGCTGCTCCACTAATAGTACTAACTTTTAACAGTTAATTGTACTCAATTTCATTAATTACTAGTTTCTATGTAACTGTTTTTATATTGTTTTACTTTCTTTTTTATTCAAGAAAATGTTTTTAATTTATTTATCTTATTTTATTTTATTAATTTAAAAAAAAGGACCTTATCTTCACCATACCTGGTTGTCCAAGTTAGGCATAATAATGTGTTAATTCCACGACTGTATATATCGGTATCGGTTGATATCGGTATCGGTAATTAAAGAGTTGGACAATATCGGATATGGGCAAAAAGCCATTATCGGATGTCCCTATTAAGGACATATGTGGATCCCAGATATACACCAGCAGGTACCAATAGGTTGTATTCACCTGAGGTCACATTTGGCTCATTAACTATGCGAGGATCGACGTGGTGGACCAGTGAGAGTCTGTTTGTCAAAGCGTTCCTAGCGGCATTTTGCCTTTCTCGAATAAAAATAGTTTCTGCTTACGTTGTTTTAGGCCAGGGGTGTCAAACTCGTTTTCATTGAGGACCACGTTGCAGTTTTGGCTGCCCTCAGAGGGCCGGCGGCTTGTAACATTAATAAAAGAAACATACATGTATAAGGATTAGCTGCATGATATTACCATTACCTATGCATTTGATTAGTAAATGTTAGGGTTGTACGGTATACCGGTACTAGTATAGTAACGCGATACTAATGAATCATATTTGGTACTATACCGCCTCTAAAAAGTACCGGTCCCCCACCCTCCGCCCCCTGTCGTCATCACATCATGACATTGCTGGTTTTACGAGCAGAGGAGCATGTTCGGCAGCGCACAATCAAGGAGTACTTACAAGCAGACACAGTGTGTAGACAGAAAAGGTAGAACGGAAGAATTTTGGTCTAAAAATTAAAGATAAAGGTTAAGTTATAAGACTGAAACGCCCTCAGGAAGAGGTGCTTTAAGACATAGCTTGCTAGCTAGCGGCTAAAGTCCCTCCGGAGTCTGCAGTGTTTTAGCTCCTTCTAAATCACTAATCCTCGCCTCCATGGCGACAAATAAAGTAAGTTTCTTACAAGTATCATCCCTGCAGGACGAGGAATAGCTAAACATGCTTCACTACACACCGTAGCTCACCGGCATCACAATGTGAACAAATGCCATAGGTGGATCTACACCTGACATCCACTGTAATGATACCAAGTACAGGAGCATATCTGTACTACTATGATTACATCGATATTTTTTATCGTCACAAAATCTTTTTTCATTTAAAAAAAAATTTATATTATGTTTATAAACTCAGGAAGTAAGTCCCTGGACACATGAGGACTTTAAATATGACCAATGTATGATCCTGTAATTACTTGGTATTGAATCGATACGCAAATTTGTGGTCTCATTCAAAACTAATTGTAAGGTATCCAAACAACAGAAGAATAAGTGATTATTACATTTTACCAGAAGTGTAGACAGAACATGTTGAAACTGAAAATAAGCAGATATTAACAGTAAATGAACAAGTAGATTATTAATACATTTTTACAGTTTGTCCCTCATAATGTTGACAAAATAATAGAATGATAAATGACACAATATGTTACTGCATATGTCAGCAGACTAATTAGGAGCCTTTGTTTGTTTACTTACTACTAAGTGTCTAGTTGTCTAGTATGTTCACTATTTTATTTAAGGACAAAATTGCAATAAGAAACGTAGGTTTTTTTGTTAAAATAAAGCCAATGATGAAATTTTTTATGGTCCCCTTTATTTAGAAAAGTATTGAAAAGTACCGAAAATGATCGAAATACATATTGGTATTGGGACAACACTCGTAAATGTATATTTTACGTACACTGTAAGAAAAAAAAAAAGTGGATTTTGCGGTCAAAAAAATGGCAGAATTTTACCATAAAATCTACAGTAAAATGGTTACACTATTTTACTCTAAAATTCTGGTGATTGAGCTGCCAGTTTTTTGTTTGTTTTCTTGCATAAAATATATTGTTGCTGTTTTCACAGTGTATTACTGTAAATGTAAAAATGGTACCACTGTTTTTTTTCTTATGGTAGGATTCTGGAGACCGAGCTGTTTTTAAAAATGTATATTGTCATGTTTATAGTGTACAATTTGACAGATAATATCTGTTGCATTATTAGAAGGATAAAGTTTAAAATATATATAACTGCATGCAGTACATGTCTTTTTTTTCTGTCCAAATAGAAAAATAAAGAACTTCTTTGATGCATATTATTTCCAAGCTTTCACAAGGCCATTCAAAATGATATGGCGGGGCAGATCTGAGTTTGACACCTGTATTTTAGGCTGTTGGACCCGTTTAGATAGCGAAAAGGGTCAACGTTTCTTCAGAGTTCCTCGAGAGGTAATCAAGAAGGGCAAAAGATTTTATGAAAGACGACAAAAAAAAAAGCGGGACGACTCCAGTCCAAGAACGCACAAGTTCCAGTGATCACTTCATTAAAGGTTTGTTTGATATACTTTTAACGTTTAGTATTTCCCAGATAAGTATTATTTTGATATTAATTGTATGTTATCTTGCTTTGGCGTTTTTAAAACACATTTTTGCTACAAGTGTTATAAAGCACAAATTCGGTCAGTCGAAATGAAAAGAAATCAAATGTCAGCAAAATCTACCAAAGGCCGCAATCATAAATGAAACTTTCAGCACATACACAATGTTGACATCTATAGTTATATTTCCATAAAAAAGGGAATAACACGCTACTAGGGTTATCGCGATACCAATATTTTAGTACCGGTACCAAAATGTATTTCGATACTTTTCTGTACTTTTCTGAAGAAAGGGGACCACAAAAAAGTGGCATTTTTGCCTTTATTTTAACAAAAAATATTACGGTACATTAAACATATGTTTCTTATTGCAATTGAAAAACTATTTTGTCCTTAAATATAATAGTGAACATACTAGACAACTTGTCTTTTAGTAGTAAGTAAGCAAACAAAGGCACCTAATTAGTCTGCTGACTTATGCAGTAACATATTGTGTCATTTATCATTCTATTATTTTGTCAAAATGATAAAGGACAAGCTGTAAAAGTTGATTATTAATCCACTTGTTCAGTTACTGTTATCTGTTTTTTTTCTGTTTCAACATGTTCTATCTACACCTCTGTTAAAATGTAATAATCACTTATTCTTCTGTTGTTTGATACTTTACATTAGTTTTGATTGAATGATACCAAAATGCGTCCGTTCTCCCTTTTCTGTCTACACACTGTGTCTGCTTGTAAGTACTCTGCGATTGTGCGCTGCCGAACATGCTCCTCTGCTCGCAAAACCAGCAATGTTCCTCCCACCTCCAAAGACATGCACCTGGGGGTAGATTGATTGGCAACACTAAATTGGCCCTAGTGTGTGAGTGTGAATGTTGTCTGTCTATCTGTGTTGGTTCTGTGATGAGGTGGCGACTTGTCCAGGGTGTACACCGCCTTCCACAAGAATTCAGCTGAGATAGGCTCCAGCACCCCCCGCGACCCCAAAAGGGACAAGCGGTAGAAAATTGATGGATGGATGGATACCGTACAACCCTACACGCTACTCATAAACGGCGCGTGCAACAACAGCATCAACAAAAATGGTTGTAGACGTGACGTTAAATCATGAAATGCAACCTACCCGAGCAAGAACGATGCATATTTATCCGGGAGAGTCTTGATACCGATGTCCTTGACCCAGCCACACACAAATAAATTGTAGACCTCCATGCTTTTCCAAATTTTCATCTGTTGACGTCTGGAGCAAAAGATAGTTCGACATGTCTGGGAACGCGACCGACAGATAACCCTTGACAAACTTTTTTTGATAAAGTATAGGGATAGATTCTATTTTATTGTTTTATTTTTGGTTGCATCTGCGTTTAACGGTAAGATCGAGGCCCCTTGCGTACTCAGACAGTTCACACTCTGTTTGCTGCACAGTAGCCATCTTGGTTTGGTGGCCCACCACTTTGTTTACTTCCGTTCAAAAGTCATGCGACCGAACACAACCCAGAGCACAAGTGTCAAACTCAAGGCCCGGGGGCCAAATCTGGCCCGCCACATTATTTTATGTGGCCCGCGAAAGCCTGGAAATAAAATGCATTAATAAAATGCTTAATCTTTTCTTACTAAGTATATTTGTTCTTTCACTTTTGACATTAAAAATAATTTACTGCATGCAATTGCACATATTTTAAAATTCAATATTATCAAAATCCAAATAATATATTATCATGTATTCCAAAATTTTTTTTTTTTTTTAAATAAAGATAAATAATGTACTTAATAGGGATGTCCGATAATGGCTTTTTGCCGATATCCGATATTCCGATATAGTCCAACTCTTTAATTACCGATAATGATATCAACCAATACCGATATCAACCGATACTGATATATACAGTCGTGGAATTAACACATTATTATGCCTAATTTGGACAACCATGTATGGTGAAGATAAGGTCCTTTTTTTAAAATATTAATAAAATAAAATGAGATAAATTAAAAAAAAAACCTCCTCTCTGAGCTGCCACCTTAACGTGGTAGAGGAGTTTGCGTGTCCCAATGATCCTAGGAGCTATGTTGTCCGGGGGCTTCCATGCCCCCTGGTAGGGTCTCCCAAGACAAACAGGTCCTAGGTGAGGGATCAGACAAAGAGCAGCTCGAAGACTTCTATGGAAATGCAAGAACCGAGACTCAGATTTCCCTCGCCCGGACGCGGGTCACCGGGGCCCCCCTCCGGAGCCAGGCCCGGAGTTGGGGCACGATGGCGAGCGCCTGGTGGCCGGGCCTGTCCCCATGGGGCCCGGCCGGGCACAGCCCGAAGAGGCAACGTGGGTCCCCCCTCCAATGGGCTCACCACCCATAGCAGGGGCCATAGAGGTCGGGTGCAATGTGAGCTGGGCGGTAGCCGAAGGCAGGGCACTTGGCGGTCCGATCCTCGCCTACAGAAGCTAGCTCTTGGGACGTGGAACGTCACCTCGCTGGGGGGGAAGGAGCCTGAGCTAGTGCGCGAGGTAGAGAAGTTCCGGTTGGATATAGTCGGACTCACCTCGACGCACAGCAAGGGCTCTGGAACCAGTTCTCTCGAGAGGGGCTGGACTCTCTTCCACTCTGGCGTTGCCAGCAGTGAGAGGCGACGGGCTGGGGTGGCAATTCTTGTTGCCCCCCGGCTCAGAGCCTGCATGTTGGAGTTCAACCCGGTGGACGAGAGGGTAGCTTCCCTCCGCCTTCGGGTGGGGGGACGGGTCCTGACTGTTGTTTGCGCTTACGCGCCAAACAGCAGCTCAGAGTACCCACCCTTTTTGGATTCACTCGAGGGAGTACTTGAGAGTGCTCCCCCGGGTGATTCCCTCGTTCTACTGGGGGACTTCAACGCTCATATTGGCAACGACAGTGAAACCTGGAGAGGCGTGATTGGGAAGAATGTCCGCCCGGATCTGAACCCAAGTGGTGTTTTGTTATTGGACTTTTGTGCCCGTCACGGATTGTCCATAACGAACACCATGTTCAAGCATAAGGGTGTCCATATGTGCACTTGGCACCAGGACACCCTAGGCCGCAGTTCTATGATCGACTTTGTAGTTGTGTCATCGGATTTGCGGCCTCATGTTTTGGACACTCGGGTGAAGAGAGGGGCGGAGCTTTCTACCGATCACCACCTGGTGGTGAGTTGGCTGCGATGGTGGGGGAGGATGCCGGACAGACCTGGCAGGCCCAAACGCATTGTGAGGGTTTGCTGGGAACGTCTGGCAGAGTCTCCTGTCAGAGAGAGTTTCAATTCCCACCTCCGGAAGAACTTTGAACATGTCACGAGGGAGGTGCTGGACATTGAGTCCGAGTGGACCATGTTCCGCACCTCTATTGTCGAGGCGGCTGATTGGAGCTGTGGCCGCAAGGTAGTTGGTGCCTGTCGTGGCGGTAATCCTAGAACCCGTTGGTGGACACCGGCGGTGAGGGATGCCGTCAAGCTGAAGAAGGAGTCCTATCAGGTTCTTTTGGCTCATGGGACTCCTGAGGCAGCGGACAGGTACCGACAGGCCAAGCGGTGTGCGGCTTCAGTGGTCGCGGAGGCAAAAACTCGGACATGGGAGGAGTTCGGGGAAGCCATGGAAAACGACTTCCGGACGGCTTCGAAGCGATTCTGGACCACCATCCGCCGCCTCAGGAAGGGGAAGCAGTGCACTACCAACACCGTGTATGGTGCGGATGGTGTTCTGCTGACCTCGACTGCGGAAGTTGTGGATCGGTGGAGGGAATACTTCGAAGACCTCCTCAATCCCACCAACACGTCTTCCTATAAGGAAGCAGTGCCTGGGGAATCTGTGGTGGGCTCTCCTATTTCTGGGGCTGAGGTTGCTGAGGTAGTTAAAAAGCTCCTCGGTGGCAAGGCCCCGGGGGTGGATGAGATCCGCCCGGAGTTCCTTAAGGCTCTGGATGCTGTAGGGCTGTCTTGGTTGACAAGACTCTGCAGCATTGCGTGGACATCGGGGGCAGTACCTCTGGATTGGCAGACCGGGGTGGTGGTTCCACTCTTTAAAAAGGGGAACCGGAGGGTGTGTTCTAACTATCGTGGGATCACACTCCTCAGCCTTCCCGGTAAGGTCTATTCAGGTGTACTGGAGAGGAGGCTACGCCGGATAGTCGAACCTCGGATTCAGGAGGAACAGTGTGGTTTTCGTCCTGGTCGTGGAACTGTGGACCAGCTCTATACTCTCGGCAGGGTCCTTGAGGGTGCATGGGAGTTTGCCCAACCAGTCTACATGTGCTTTGTGGACTTGGAGAAGGCATTCGACCGTGTCCCTCGGGAAGTCCTGTGGGGAGTGCTCAGAGAGTATGGGGTTTCGGACTGTCTGATTGTGGCGGTCCGCTCCCTGTATGATCAGTGTCAGAGCTTGGTTCGCATTGCCGGCAGTAAGTCGGACACGTTTCCGGTGAGGGTTGGACTCCGCCAAGGCTGCCCTTTGTCACCGATTCTGTTCATAACTTTTATGGACAGAATTTCTAGGCGCAGTCAAGGCGTTGAGGGGATCCGGTTTGGTGGCTGCAGGATTAGGTCTCTGCTTTTTGCAGATGATTTGGTCCTGATGGCTTCATCTGGCCAGGATCTTCAGCTCTCACTGGATCGGTTCGCAGCCGAGTGTGAAGCGACTGGGATGAGAATCAGCACCTCCAAGTCCGAGTCCATGGTTCTCGCCCGGAAAAGGGTGGAGTGCCATCTCCGGGTTGGGGAGGAGATCTTGCCCCAAGTGGAGGAGTTCAAGTACCTCGGAGTCTTGTTCACGAGTGAGGGAAGAGTGGATCGTGAGATCGACAGGCGGATCGGTGCGGCGTCTTCAGTAATGCGGACGCTGTATCGATCCGTTGTGGTGAAGAAGGAGCTGAGCCGGAAGGCAAAGCTCTCAATTTACCGGTCGATCTACGTTCCCATCCTCACCTATGGTCATGAGCTTTGGGTTATGACCGAAAGGACAAGATCACGGGTACAACCGGCCGAAATGAGTTTCCTCCGCCGGGTGGCGGGGCTCTCCCTTAGAGATAGGGTGAGAAGCTCTGTCATCCGGGGGGAGCTCAAAGTAAAGCCGCTGCTCCTCCACATCGAGAGGAGCCAGATGAGGTGGTTCGGGCATCTGGTCAGGATGCCACCCGAGCGCCTCCCTAAGGAGGTGTTTAGGGCATGTCCACGTAGGAGGCCACGAGGAAGACCCAGGACACGTTGGGAAGACTATGTCTCCCGGCTGGCCTGGGAACGCCTCGGGATCCCCCGGGAGGAGCTGGACGAAGTGGCTGGGGAGAGGGAAGTCTGGGCTTCCCTGCTTAGGCTGCTGCCCCCGCGACCCGACCTCGGATAAGCGGAAGAAGATGGATGGATGGATGGATGGATGGATGGATAAATTAAAAACATTTTCTTGAATAAAAAAAAAGTAAAACAATATAAAAACAGTTACATAGAAACTAGTAATTAATGAAAATTAGTAAAATTAACTGTTAAAGGTTAATACTACTAGTGGACCAGCAGCACGCTCAATCATGTGTGCTTACGGACTGTATCCCTTGCAGACTGTATTGATATATATTGATATATAATGTAGGAACCAGAATATTAATAACAGAAAGAAACAACCCTTTTGTGTGAATATGTGTAAATGGGGGAGGGAGTTTTTTTGGGGTTGGTGCACTAATTGTAAGTGTATCTTGTGTTTTTATGTTGATTTAATAAAAAAAAATAAAAAAATAAAAACCGATACCAATAATTTCCGATATTACATTTTAAAGCATTTATCGGCCGATATTATCGGTAGGCCGATATTATCAGACATCTCTAGTACTTAAATATCTGCTTGACTTATGATTTCAAAACAAATGATCACTGTAAAATTTACAATAGATTTTACCGTAAAATCAACGTTGGTCCTGTTTTTTTTCCATACACAGTAAGACACTAAAACATTAAAAAAACAAAACAAAAAAAAAACATTAAAACAAGATTTTATAATTTTAAAAAAACTGGCAGTTCTGTTGATTGAATTTTACCGCTAAAAACACTGGTATTGTTTCTCCATTCCATTCCATTTATACATTTTTTGTATATGCTGTAAAAAACCCCACTGCTTTTACAGTAAAATTATGGTGACTGAGTTGCCAGTTTTTAAAGTAAAATGGTAATATTTTTTTTGCAGCTTATGTAAAAAAAAATATTATTAATGTATTATATACAGTATATATATATATATATATAATACATATATAATATATGTATGTTCATATATTACTCATTGTTAAAAGCGGCCCTCTGAGGGCAAGCATAACTGCGATGTGGCCCTCAATGAAAACGAGTTTGACACCCCTGAGTAAAAAAAGTTGGTTTTCAATAATAGGGCCCCTTTTAAGCCTGTTGTTGTCACTCTGCCTCACGTGCAGGTACTCGTGTGTTTATTGATTAGCTGTTGCTGTGTTTTTTGTGTCTTTTTGGCTGAGTGCAATCACCAAGGGATGTATCAGCAGTAGTTCTCTTCCTCGCACGGAAAACAGACGCCCACAGTGATTGATTATTGTGCGTCAAAAGCTAAAACGTGATGACATTTAATAACGTGGACACATTTTCTCCCTTTTTCCCCTTCCTGTTATCGACATGTCCTTTGCTTTTATCACACATTGATAGCATGCGACGTATGCGCAGTGTGCAACCTCTGAACACCGCTCAATGCATGCGATTCTGAATTGCCACGGATAAAATACACCCCTCAAGTCATACAACAAGAAGAAAACATGAGAAAAGAAGCTGAATGGGCTCACATTCTTATGAAGCGTTATAGCAGTTATTGTTTTTATGTTTTTAACCTTGCATTACTTTGCCATTGAAATGTTTTAATTGGACTTTTGTTATGTTATATTATTTGTTTTACACTTGTATGCAGGTTATACAAAGGCCAAAGTTTAACCTGGGACCAGGTTATTTCTATTTTCAATATTTCCTATCCTTTTCTGTCTACACAAAGTGTCTGCTTGTAAGTACTCCGTGATTGTGCGCTGCCGAACATGCTACTCTGCTCCTAAAACCAGCAATGTTACGACGTGACGATGACGCGCCGTCATGCCCGTAAAAAGAAAAAGGGGGTGGGCCGCCGGGGGTGAAACGGTACTTTTTAGAGGCGGTATCGTACTGAATATGATTCATTAGTATATCGGTTCTATACAACTATACTATACAACCCTAGTTCGAACTTATATCTGTCAGTAGACTCGCTATGGGATCACTTAAAAAGACAACATGGCTGACAGGGAGAAGACGCAGTCAAAGTGGAGGCACGTAAATAAGACCGCCCACCAAATGGCGCATCCTGGTCAGAAAGCAGCTGGAAAGTATACTGTAAAGTATAATTTATGCAAAAGTTTTACCAAAGAAACATCGTTACATGCTATGTAGGCCTCAAGGAAGTGTTTTAAATGTAGAAAAAATCCTAGTATGACCCCTAAAAAGCCTTTTTATTAGCCTATTTCATTATAAGTTACATAATGACATTACACTACCACCATATTAAAAGAATATTAAGAATAATATTGTTTTTTTATACTTGAATGCTCCACACCACTGCACGTCTTCAAAACGTAAAATAGTTGACTAGTGTTACTTATGAGCACTGTATTGTTTGTTTTAATCTTTTGGAAGGTTATAGAACACGGTTATAGAACGCTGTTGTTCTTTTTTTTTATGTGGGCTTTGTACCGAGGATGTCGTTGTGGCTTGTGCAGCCCTTTGAGACACTTGTGATTTAGGGCTATATGAATAAACATTGATTGATTGATTGATTGATTTAAAGTAAAGTTACCTCTTGGCAGCTGATACTGATATTTAAATTCAGTGTACCGTATTTTTTGCAAGGCGCACTTAAAATCCTTTCATTTTCTCAAAAATCGACAGTGCGCCTTATAACCCGGTGCGCCTAATGTACGGAATAATTCTGGTTGTGCTTACGACCTCAAAGCTATTTTATTTGGTACATGGTGTAATGTTAAGTGTGACCAGTAGATGGCAGTCACACATAAGAGATACGTGTAGACTGTAATATGAGGCCAGTAAACAACACCAAAACTTTAAATGTTCCATTGAGAATATAGAACATTACACACGGCGCTCAAAAATCTCTCAAGATGTTTTAGTATGACTTCCGCTTGATGGATTGTTGGAGCATTATGGCTACCGTAGTCTGACGAACTGTACTTCAACATACAAGTATTATTATGGTGCTTGTATAAGAACCGCAAAATGGCACCCATTACCAGACATATTATCTGGCGTGTTGTCTTGCAATATTATGCAAACGCAACTTTTCTTACCTGGTACCTGCTGATCTGTATTTGGGATTTGTATAAGTCCTGAAAATTTTCCTGTGTCCGCTTTTGTAGTCCGTGCCGACACCGTAGTCGATAGGCTTCTTTTTTTTCCTCTATCTTCTTGTTATGGAACATTCAGCCTCCGCTGTTGCCATTTTTTTTTTTTTTTGCCATTTAAAGTATAGCGTTAAGTTCTAACTTATATCTCGCTATTGAAGCGCTAAAACATACCGGTGTAGTGTGTGTAAATAATTCACCCAAGGGTCTTTGTTTTTTAGAGAGTTCGGGTCGAACGTTTTTACACGGGACACATTTCCGGCGTTGTTGTCCGGATGAGAAGATGCTGCTCCGTTATTGATTGAAGTAAAGTCTGAATGTCATTAAAACAGTTAGCTCCATCTTTTGACACTTCTTCCACTCCCGTCCTTGCACGCTACACCGCTGTCGAAGGTGAGCCACTAGAGATGCTCGGTTTGCGGGCACAACCGCGGAGTCCGCGGATCGGGCGGATGAAATTTAAAAAAATTAGATTTTATCCGCAGGTCGGGTCGGGTCGGG